>NC_081552.1:165639840-165842352 GCF_963082655.1 Stomoxys calcitrans | reverse complement strand
CTTCCTGACGTGACCGTATAGAAAGTGAAAGAAGGCGCCTGGATCGGGCCCTGTCCAGCTATCTTATATATAAATATCAATTTGTGTTTGTTTGAGTGTTTCCTTATAGACTCATAACGGCTGAACTGATTTTCTTAAAATTGTTACAGATGGTGCATAATGATCCCATGGTTAAAATGGGGTACTAAATTTTTTTTAAATCTGTAGGGGGAGTGGACCCTCCCCTACCCAAATTTTCAGATCTCGGAGATGGGTGGTGCGATTTAAGCGAAAGTTTGTATGCTTTTGTATAGTATTCAAATTTTGGATGGTTACCTAGGGGCGCCCCACCTCAAAACCTACCAAATATATACATAGGACCAATCAAGACAAATTGAACTCAAATGAAGGTATTTAAGAGTAGAAAACGTATCTTCTATCCAATTGTCGGAGCAAGTGTGTGGGAGACAACCCCCAACCCCCCAACACACCCTAAATCGGACTTATTTACCGGCAATATTGGACTCAAATGAAAGGTATTTATGAGTAAAATACGAATCTGACATCTATATGTCAGACCACCCCTTCCACAAACACCCCCCAAACAGGACTTATTTACTGACCATGGCAATATGGTGCTTAAATAAAAGGTATTTGAGTGTATCTGATTCTAGATGTGGGGCCAAGTGTTTGGAGGCCGCCCATCCCCGAGAACATTCCCCAAAGAGGACAAATTTACGACCATAGCAATATGGGGCTCAAATGAGAGGTCTTTGGTAGTAAAGCACAAATCTGATATCCATATTCGGCAAAAGTTTCTATGGGTCCACCCCACCCCCATAAAACCACCCATTGTAATATAAAGCTAAAACAAGTAAAAAGGCGTTATGTTCGGCCGGCCGAACTTTGGATACCCACCTCCTCGGTATATATGTAAACCACCTTTCATCAAAATTCGGTGAAAATTTCATACCTTATACTCATATACCTCATACCGATCTGAACTATATACGACACGGATGTCGAAAAGCCGAACATACGTCACTGTGTCAAATTTCAGTGAAATCGGATTATAAATGCGCCTTTTATGGGGCCAAGACTTTAAATCGAGATATCGGTCTACATGGCAGCTATATCAAATCTGGACCGATTTGGCCAAGTTGCATAAACATGTCGAAGAGCCTAACACTAAGCACTGTCCCAAATTTCGGCGAAATCGGACAAAAAATGCCTCTTTTATGGGCCCTAAACCTTAAATCCAGAGATCGGTCTATATGGCAGCTATATTCAAATCTGAACCGATCTGTGCGATATTGCAGAAGTATGTCAAGGGGCTTAACTTAACTCACTGTTCCAAATTTCGGTGACATCGGGCAATAAATGAGCATTTTATGGGCCCAAAACCATAAATCAAGAAATCGGTCTATATGGCAGCTATATCCAAATTTGTACCAAATTGAAGAAATATGTCAAAGGGCCTAACACATCTCACTGTCCCAAATTTCAGCAAAATCGTATAATGAATGTGGCTATTATGGGCCTTACACCATAAATCGGAGAATCTCTCTATATGGCAGCTATATCCAAATCTGGACCGATCTGAGCCAAATTAATGAAGGATGTCGATGGGCCTTACACAATTCACTGCCCCGAATTTCATCAAAATCGGATAATAAATGTGGCTTTTATGGGCCTAAGACCCTAAACCGGAGGATCGGTCTATATGGCAGCTATATCCAAATCTGAACCGATCTGGACCAAATTAAAGAAACATGTCAAAGGGCCTAAGACAACTCACTGTCCCAAATTTCAGCAAAATCGGACCATAAATGTGGCTTTTATGGGCCTTAGACTCTAAATCGGAGGATCGGTCTATATGGCAGCTATATCCAAATCTGGACCGATCTAAATTTACAAAGGATATCGAAGGGCCTAACACAACTCACTGTCCCAAATTTTAACAAAATCGGATAATAAATGTGGCTTTTATGGGCCTAAGACCCTAAATCGGCGGATCGGTCTGTATGGGTGCTATATCAAGATATAGTCCGATATAGCCCATCTTCGAACTTAACCTGCTTATGGACAAAAAAAAGAATCTGTGCAAAATTTCAGCTCTATCTCTATTTTTAAAGACTGTAGCGTGATTTCAACAGACAGACGGACAGACGGACGGATATGTCTAGATCGTCTTAGATTTTTACGCTGATCAAGAATATATATACTTTATAGGGTCGGAAATGGATATTTCGATGTGTTGCAAACGTAATGACAAAATGAATATACCCCCATCCTTCGGTGGTGGGTATAATGAGAGTTTTTTTACGGTAGAAAACGAATCTGATATATATTTTCAAAGCCAAGTCACTGAGTGGCCACTCCATCCCCAAAACACCCCCAAACCGGTCATGTTGGCCGACTATGGAAAAATGGCGCTCAAATGAAAGGTAATTGGGAGTAGACCATGAATCTAATATCATCAACATTCGGGACCAACTGTCTAGGGGACGTCCCACCACCATAACAACCCCCAAATAGGACGTATTCGCTCACCAAGAAAATTTGGTTCTTCAAGACAGTGGACCTCAATATTCATTGTTTTTAAGGTCCATACTCCAAACCGGACATATTTGCTGGCTTTGGCAATAAGGGTTTTAAATGAATGGTATTTGAGATTAGAAAACGAATTTGATGTCAAATTTTGAGGCCAATGACAATATGGTGTTCAACTAAATGATGTGTAGATAGATGAGAATAGAACATTGATATATTTTCAGGGCTTAGTAATTGGGGGACCACTCCACTCCCCAATACACCCCTAAATCAGGCATATTTACAAACTATGTTCACGTAGTGCTTAAATGAAAGGTATTGGGGGCAGAGCGAGAAATGATATCCACTTTCGGGACCAATTTTCTAAGGGTCTACCCTTTTCCCAAAAAAAAACACAAACAGCAATTGTTTACTGACCATCGCAATATGGGGCTCAAATAAAGGTATTTACGAGTTGAATACGAATTTGATATGCAAATGTAGGATCATGTATTTAGGCCATCACCCCTTCCCCAACATTTTTCGACCATGCCAATATGTGGCTCTAATGAAAGGTATTTGAGACTAGAAAACTAATTTAGTAACCAATTTTGGGGCCATGTGTTTGGGGACGCCTCATCCTGTAAACTTCGCTTAAATCAATGGCAATATAAGGTTTAAATAAATGGTATTTGAGAGAAGAGCACGATGCTGATATTTTTCAGGGCCAAGTGTCCCCGGGACCACCTCGCCCCCGAAAACACCACTAAATCAGACATCATGCGAATATCGGGCTGAAATAAAGTATTTTAAGAATGGAATACACCTTACATCCAAACTTAAATTCATAGACCAATATAGATCATATGGGATTCAGATAAAGGCACTTATATTTTTAAACTGTTAGTCAAGTTCTTTAATTGTCGAAAATAAATATAACAAGTAAAAGCGTGATAAGTTCGGCCGGGCCGAATCTTATATACCCTCCACCATGGATCGCATTTGTCGAGCTCTTTTCCTGGCATCTCTTCTTAGGCAAAAAAAAGGATATAAGAAAAGATTTGCTCTGCTATTAGAGCGATATCATGATATGGTCCGGTTTGGACCACAATTAAATTATATGTTGGAGACCTGTGTAAAATGTCATCCAATTCGAATAAGATTTGCGCCCTTTGGGGGCTCAAGAAGTAAAATAGAGAGATCGATTTATATGGGAGCTGTATCGGCCTATAGACCGATTCAGACCATAATAAACACGCATGTTAATGGTCATGAGAGAATCCGTCGTACAAAATTTCAGGCAAATCGGAAAATAATTGCGACCTCTAGAAGCTCAAGAAGCCAAGATCCTAGATCGGTTTATATGGCAGCTATATCAGGTTATGAACCGACTTGTACTTTATTTGACATAGTTGTTGAAAGTAACAATAAAAAACGTCTTGCGAAATTTCAGCCAAATCGGATAGAAATTGCGCCCTCTAGAAGCTCAAGAAGTCAAGTCCCCAGATCTGTTTATATGACAGCTATATCAGATTATGTACCGATTTGAACCATATTTGACACAGTTGTTGGATATCATAACAAAATACTACGTACCAAAATTCATTCAAATTGGATAAGAATTGCGCCCTCTAGAGGCTCAAGAAGTCAAGACCCAAGATCGGTTTATATGACAGCTATATAAGGTTATGAACCGATTTGAACCATACTTGGCACAGTTGTTGGATATCGTAACAAAACACGTCGTGCAAAATTTCATTCCAATCGGATAAGAATTGCGCACTCTAGAGGCTCAAGAAGCCAAGACCCCAGTTCGGTTTATATGGCAGCTATATCAGGTTATGAACCGATTTGAACCATACTTGGCACAGTTGTTGGATATCGTAACAAAACATGGGCCGATATGGCCCATTTACAATACCAACCGACCTACACTAATAAGAAGTATTTGTGCAAAATTTCAAGCGGCTAGCTTTATTCCTTCGGAAGTTAGCGTGCTTTCGACAGACAGACGGACGGACGGACGGACGGACAGACGGACGGACATGGCTAGATCGACATAAAATTTCACGACGATCAAGAATATGAATACTTTATGGGGTTTCAGACGAATATTTCGAGTAGTTACAATCAGAATGACGAAATTAGTATACCCCCTATCTTATGGTGGAGGGTATAAAAATTTTGCTCCATATAAAGTAAAAGAAGACGCAGCGGATCGGGCCCGGTTCAGCTAGTCTTATATATAAAAATCAATTTGTGTTTGTTTGTAGGTTTGTTTGTTTGTATGTTTGTGTGTTCCTTATAGACTCAGAAACGACTGAACCGATTTTCTTGAAATTTCACAGATGGTGCATAATGATCCCGTGGTGAAAATAGGGTACTACATTTTTTTGATATCTGAATCGAGGGGGGGGGGGGGACCCTCCCCCTTACTCTAATTTTCAGAAACGCCATATTTCGGAGATGGGTGGTGCAATTTAAGCGAAATTATTGTGTGCTCTCATATAGTACTCTAAAAATAAAAATTTTGTATCCAAATTTCGGATGGGGTTCCTAGGAGGGCAGCCCCACCCTAAAACCTACCAAATATATATTTAGACCAATCACCGCAATATGGATCTCAAATGAAAGATATTGAGGAAAAGAAAACGTATCTGATATCCAATTGTCGAACCAAGTGCTTGGGGATCACCCCATCCCCCAAAACACCCCTAAATCGGACATATTTGCCGACCACTGCAATATGGAACGCAAATGAAAGGTATTTGCGAGTAGAATACAAATCTAATATCCAAATGTGGAACCACGTTTCTGGGTGTCCACCCCTTCCCTAAAACACCCAACCAACAGAACTTATTAACTGACCATGGGAATATGTGGCTTAAATAAAAGGTATTTGAGTGTAGAATTAGAATCTGATATCCAAATGTAGGACCAAGCCTCGCCCCCAAAAAATCCCCCAAAGCGACAAATTTACGACCATAGCTGTCTGGGGCTCAAATGAAAGGTCTTTTGGAGTAAAGCACGAATCTGATATCAATATTTGTGAAAAGTGTCTATGGGGCCATCCCACCCCACCCCCAATGTTTAGGGGAAGTCCCACCACCATAACAACCCCCGAATAGGACTTATTTCCTCACCAAGACAATTTGGGTCGTAAAGAGAGTGGAACTAAATATTTATAGTTTTTAGGGCCAATACACAAAACCGGACAAATTTGCTGACTTTTTCAATAAGGAGTTTAAATGAGATTTTAAAACAAATTTGATATTCAATTTTGAGGCCAATGGCAATATGGGGTTCAAATAAATGATATATAGATATATGAGAATGGAGCACTTTGCTGATATATTTTCCGGGCTTAGTGTTTGGGGGACCAGACCAATCCCCAAAAACACCCCTAAATCGGCCAAATATACCGACCATGTCAATGTGGGGCTTAAATGAAAGGTATTGGGGGTAGAGCAAAAATTGATACCCACTTTCGGGACCAATTTTCTTGGGGTCAACCCCTCTCCCATAGTACCCCACATGCAGCGATTTTTTAGTGACCATCGCAAAATGGGGCTCAAATAAAGGTATTTGGGAGTAGAATACGAATTTAATATCCAAATTTAGGACCATGTATTTAGGGAATCACCCCTTCTTCAAAACACCCGCCAAGGAGTAAACATTTTTCGACCTTGCCAACATGCGGTATTTAAGATAAGAAAACGGATTTGATTTTCGAGCCATGTGTTTGGGGGACGTCTCATCGTGTAAACTCCCCTAAACCAATGGCAATATGGGGTTTAAATAAATGGTTTTTGAAAGAAGAACACGATGGTGATATTTTTTCAGGGCCAATTGCGTGGGGGACCACCTCACCCCCGAAAACACCCCTAAATCAGATATCATGAGAGTAGTGGGCTGAAATAAAGTATTTTAAGAATGGAGTACACCTTACATCCAAACTTAAATTCGTAGAGCAATAAAGATCATATGTGATTCGGGCAAAGGCACTTATTTTTTTTTTTTTAACTAGCTGAACAGGCCCGCTCCGCTGCGCCTTCTTTCACTCTCGTATTTTATCTGAGCCCTTTTTGAGTTACTATAAATGTACTATATTTCGAGTAAATCGCCCCATCCATCTCAGAGATCTGGCCCTTTTGAAAATAGAGTAAGGAGAGGGTCCATTAAAGTTTGGATGTTGGATCTACTTCATTCTCTTGGTTTTGGTGGTATATTGGAGTAGCCATACCCTTTGCCCGAAAGTGGATATCAGTTTCATACTCTACTCCTAAAAACTTAATTTGAGCAACATATTGCTATAGTCGGTATATATGTGTGGTTCAGGGGGTGTTTATGAGATGAGTCGTCCCTGAAACACTTGGATAAAAAACGGATATTAGATTTGAGCCCCTGTTTGCCATAGTCCACAAATATGTCCAGTTTCAGGGGCAACTAGGGTGGCGCGGTGGTCAGCCCTGAAAAAATATCAGCATCGTGCTCTATTGCTAAATTTCTATAGTTTGAGCCGTAATTGCTATTGGTTTATGAGGTGAGACTACCCCTATGGGGTGAGACTACCCCTAAACACTTGGCCTCAAAATTGGATATCAAATTCGTTTTCTACTATCAAATACCTATTATTTGAGCCCCTTATTGCCGTACTAGGCAATCATGGCCTGTTTGAAGGGAGTTTAGGGGCGGACACTGAAATAAAACCAGCATCGTGCTAGAGCACAATGTTGTTTCAGCTCTATAATGTCTAGGATTTTGAAGGTGACGATCAAGATATTCAGGGCAACGGGTCTCGTTCAGATCCACACTTATTAATTTTGTTTTCGTTATCTACATTCAAAATCATATTTCAAAGCTAACACTTGGGATACCGCACTTTTAAAGATCCGTAGGTCCTCCTGTGTATCCCTATTTAAGGATAAAAAGTGTACTTTACTACCAAAGACCTTTTATTGTTGTCTTATTCTATCCTGATATGACGTCATGTATTATTAGCGTAGGAAAGGGGAAGGGGGTTTGAACTCTGACACATCCTTTCATTTGAGTACAATATATTCTCAGTCGTCCTATGCCACAGTTTGGTGTTGTTTTTATTGGGAGGAGAGGGTCGGTCCCACAGCGATAAGACCCAAAAGATAATTTTATTCTGTCCCTTATTGTCGCCATATACATGACCTGCTGAATGGCAGGACGGCTGGACGTGACCCAGTTTCTTGAATCTTTTTTTTCAATATTAGATTCGAACTCTACTGGCATAGGCCTTTCTTTTAATTCACATATCATCCTGCTCGAACTACACGTCCTATTGAAGGGCATTTAGTGAATGGGCCGGTCCCAGATTCCATCCCAAATATGTATACCAGAATCGTTGTCAACTCCCAAAGACCTTTCATTTGATACCCATTTTGTGACATTGGACATTCGCGCCCGTTTAAGGGGTTTTGAAGGCCCCGTAGATACCTTGGACCAAACTCTTATAACAGATGTGTACTCAACTTCCAAACACCTTCTATTTGATATCCAAATTTTCCCAATAGGTAAATAATCCCTGCTGGGGGTTTTGGGGGATGGGGAGGCGCCTCAGATGCGGAGAAATAACTTTTTGTATAAGATTCTTACTCTACTTTTAAATACCTTTCATTTGACATACATATTGTCCCAATTGGTAAATATGCCCTGTGGGGGAGTTTGGGGGGTGGGGAGGCCCCGCAGATACAAAGGAATACATTTCTACGCCCAAAGCGGTAAACAAGTCCTGTTGGGGGGTTTTTTTGGGGATGGGGGACCCCCCGATCACTTTGGTCGAAATTTGTATACCAAGTTCGTACTCTACTATTAAATACCTTTCTTTTGATACCCATATTGTCCCAATCGGTAAACATGTCCGTCTGGGTGGGTTTCGGGTTTATTTGAACCCAAAATTATATAGCAGTTTCGTATTTTTGGGATAAGGTGGCCGTGTAAATTTTATTGAGTCTATACGGAACAGACACCGTGGAGGTCACCGTAGCGCAGAGGTTAGCATGTCCGCCTATGATGCTGAATGCCTCGGTTCGAATCCTGGCAAGACCATCAGAAAAATTTTCAGCGGTGGTTTTCCCCTTCTACTGCTGGCAACATTTGTGAGTTACTATGCCATGTAAAACTTCTTTCCAAAGAGGTGTCGCACTGCGGCACGCCGTTCGGACTCGGCTATAAAAAGGAGGCCCCCTATCATTGAGCTTGAACTTGAATCGGACTGCACTCATTGATATGTGAGATACGTGTTATATAATAGAAATTGGGAATTGGAAAATGGAAATACTTAAAAATTTAATTTAATACAAATAATTTACAGCACAATTGCACCTGATTACAAGTATGGAAAAACATTCTTAATTATATATATATATTCTTAATATATATATATCTTAATCGTCATAAAAAATGGCTAGACGATCTAGCCATGTCCGTGCCTTTGCCCGTCTGTGTTATGAAATCACTCTAAAAATGGAAATATTGAGCTGAAACTTTGCACAGATTATTTTTTTTTTCAATAGGCAGGTTAAGTTCGAAGATGGGCTACATCGGACTATATCTTTATATAGCATTGGGCCCATAAAACCACATTTATTATCCGATTTTGCTGAAATTCGAGATAGTGAGTTGTATTAGGCCACAAGAGTCGGATTTATTGTCAAATTTCGGTGAAATTTGGGACAGCGAATTCTATTAGGCTCCTTAATATCCCTGTTCAATACGGCCTAGTTTGGTCCATATTTAGATATACCTGTCATATATAACGATCTCCCAATTTTAGATTTAAGGCCCATAAAAGATGAGTTTATTAACCGATTTCGCTGAAATTTGACACAATGAGTTCTGTTAGACCTTTCGACATTCCCACCGAGTATGGCCAAGATCAGGCTATATTTAGATATACCTGCCGAAATAGAACAATAAATGGGCCTATTGTGGGTCCAAGTCCTTATATTGAGAGATCGGTCGATGTGGCAGTTATATCGAAATATAGACCATTCTTAGTCATACTCGGTACGGATGTCGAGGAGCCTATTGCAACTCATTGCTCCTAATTCCAGCAAAATCGGTTGAAATAATCATCTTTTATTGGCCTATAACCTTAAATCGATAGATAGGTATACATGGCAGCTATATCCAAATCTGGACCGATTTGAGCCATATTGAATAGGGATGTCGAAAGGTTTTACACAACTTGCAGTATAACATTTCAGCGAAATCGTCTAATAAAGGTGGCTTTAATGGGTCTAAGACCTTAAGTCCGCAGATCGGTCTACATGGGGGCTATATCAAGATATAGTCGGATATAGTCCATATTCACACTTAACCTGCCTGTGAACATAACGGAATATGAGCACAGTTTCAGCTCAATATCTCTATTTTTAAAGACTATGGCGTGAATCAACAGACACACGGATAGGCGGGCATGGCTGATCGTCTTAGATTCTTACTACGATCAAGAATACATATAAAGGGTGATTTTTTTGAGGTTAGGATTTTCATGCATTAGTATTTGCCAGATCACGTGGGATTTCAGACATGGTGTCAAAGAGAAAGATGCTCAGTATGCTTTGACATTTCATCATGAATAGACTTACTAACGAGCAACGCTTGCAAATCATTGAATTTTATTACCAAAATCAGTGTTCGGTTCGAAATGTGTTCAAATTTTGACAAATTTTGTTCAGCGATGAGGCTCATTTCTGGTTGAATGGCTACGTAAATAAGCAAAATTGCCGCATTTGGAGTGAAGAGCAACCAGAAGCCGTTCAAGAACTGCCCATGCATCTCGAAAAATGCACTGTTTGGTGTGGTTTGTACGCTGGTGGAATCATTGGACCGTATTTTTTCAAAGATGCTGTTGGACGCAACGTTACGGTGAATGAACACATTTCGAACCGAACACTGATTTTGGTAATAAAATTCAATGATTTGCAAGCGTTGCTCGTTAGTAAGTCTATTCATGATGAAATGTCAAAGCATACTGAGCATCTTTCTCTTTGACACCATGTCTGAAATCCCACGTGATCTGTCAAATACTAATGCATGAAAATCCTAACCTCAAAAAAATCACCCTTTATATACTTTACAGGGTCGTAAATGGATATGTCAATGTGTTGCAAATTGAATGACGAACTGTATATACCCTTCGGTGGCGGGTATAAAAATTACAAAAAAAAGCCAAAAGCAGTCTACTTTTATGTTTTCGTCATTAGAGGTCATACCAAAAATAATACCTGAAATGTCTTGTAATTGGAACATATTTTATTAGGGCAAAAGTTTAGGTTTTCTACCAAAAAAATTCATAAATTGTGATACAATTTATATGGGAGCTTTGCGAACATTTTAAATAAGGATAGCCATATCGAAACGTTGTTGTTTTCCCGAAAAAAGCAAGTGCAAAATTTCATCAAAATCAGCATTTTATGAACCAAAAACTAAAATATAGCAACTTTTATACGTTCCACCATAGGATGGAGGTATACTAATTTCGTCATTCCGTTTATTACACCTCCAAATTTTCGTCTAAGGCGTTGTAAAATATTTATATTCTTGATCGTCATGACATTTTAAGTCGATATAGTCATTTCCGTCCGCCCGTCCATCTATCTGTGAAAAACACGCTTACTTTGTGTAAAACATGCTTATTAGTATAGGTCGTTTATTAAGGTCGCAGTTCTTGTCTGATTTGACAGTTCTCTGAATTTTTACATTGAGCGACCATTTCACAATGCCATAACTTCTTTAGAAATTATTTGGAAACTTTTTTAGTTTCAACCGTACAGCAAAGGATGGAGATATATTAATTTCCATGGCTTAATCAAGAAGGTTAGGTCACTTGCCGAAAACAAAAGATGGGAAGGACCCCATGAACATTGCGGATGTCAAAGTGCCGATTGAAAATGTCGTCAAATTTCGCGTCAGTGCCTATTCTTTTTTTTTGCTTTTATATTCCCTTTTGATTTCGTAACAATTTCTTAAACGTTTGTCAAAAACAACAAGTTTACATCCTCAACGCCAAGTACTGTAAAAATTTAAAACAAGTAAAAGTGTGCTAAGTTCCGTGGATTCTACTAAAAATTTACACTTATTAACTAAGTTTGCATTTGAAATATTTTGGCCTCAAGAAATCATATCGGGATATCGGTACTTAGGGGGGCCTATATCACCATATTGACGTGTTCGGATAAAACCTAACATTGATGTTGTAAGTCGTAAGATAGGGCTTTGGGCCAAATTTCAGCCAAATCAGGTGAAAATGTAGGCTTTTAAGGGATCAAGAAGTCAAATCCGGGGATCGGTTTATATGGGGGCTATATCTGTTTTTAGACCAATACAAATTATACTTATATGAATGTTGAAAGTCACAGCACAACTCTATGTTCGAAATTTAAGCCAAATCGGATGATAATTGAGACTTCTAAGGGCTCAAGAATTCAAATCCGAGGATCGGTTTCTATAGAGGTTATTTCTGTTGCTGACATGGGCCCGCTCCGCTGCGCCTTCTTTTCCTCTTTGCTTTGGAATATTTATTTTCGACAATTAAAGAGCTTTTAGTGAAATACCATATTACGAAAATAGTATATCGCTTGACTAACAGTTTAACAATATAAGTGCCTTTATCTGAATTCCATATGATCTTCATTGGTCTACGAATTTAAGTTTGGATGTAAGGTGTACTCCATTCTTAAAATACTTTATTTCAGCCTGATATTCTCATGATATCTGATTTAGGGGTGTTTTCGCGGGTGAGGTGGTCCACCAGACACTTGGCCCTGAAACAATATCAGCATCGTGCTCTTCTTTCAAAAACCATTTATTTAAATCCTATATTGCCATTGGTTTAGGGGAGTTTGCACGACGAGGCTTCCCCCCCATGGCCCCAAAATAGGTTATGAAATTCGTTTTCTAATATCAAATACCTTTCATTTGAGCCACATATTGGCATGGTCGAAAAATGTTTACCCTTTCGGGGGTGTAATGGGGAAGGGTGATGTCCCAAATACATGGACCTACATTTGGATATATCAAATTCATATTCTATTCCCAAATACCTTTATTTGAGCCCCATATTGCGATGGTTAGTAAAAAATTTTTGTTTGTGGGGACCTAGAAAATTGGTCCCGACAGTGGTTATCAATTCTTGCTCTACCCCCAAATACCTTTCATTTAAGCTCCATATTGACATAATCGCTAAATATGCCCGATTTAGGGTTGTTTTGGGGATTGGGGTGGTCCCCCAAACACTAAGCCTTGATAATATATTAGCAACGTGCTCTATTCTCATATATCTATATATCATTTATTTGAACCCCTATTGCCATTATCCTCAAAATTGGATATCAAATTCGCTTTCTAATCTCATTTAAACTCCTTATTGCAAAAATCAGCCAATATTTCCGGTTTGGGGTATTGGCCCTAAAAACTATAAATATTTAGTTCCACTTTAAATTGTCTTGGTGGGCAAATACGTCCTATTTGGGGGTTGGTATGGTAGTGCGACGTCCCCTAGACAGTTGGTCCCTAATGATGATATCAGATACGTGATCTACTCCCAAATACCTTTAATTTAAAACAAACATGCCCGGCTTGGTGGGGTGGTTTGGGGATGGGGCGAGCACTCACTCACTTGGCTTTGAATATATATATCAGATTAGTGTTCTACTCTAAAACCCTATTATTTGAGCCTCATATTGCAACAGTTAGCAACTTCTTCCTATTTGGGTGGTGTTGTGGGGGTGGGGTGGCCCCATAGACACTTTTCCCAAATATTAATATCAGAGTCGCGCTTTACTCCCAAAAACCTTTCATTTGATCCCCATATTGCTATGGTCGTAAATTTGTCCCCTTGGTTGGAATTTTTGGGGGCGAGGCTTGGTCCTACATTTGGATATCAGATTCGAATTCTACACTTAAATACCTTTTATTTAAGCCCCTTATTCCCATGGTCAGTAAAAAAGTCCTGTTTGTGGGGTGTTTTGGGGAAGGGGTGGACCCCCAGAAACGTGGCCCCACATTTGGATATTAGATTTGTATTCTATTCGCAAATACCTTTCATTTGAGTCCTATATTGCCATGGTCGGTAAATATGTCGGATTTAGGGTTGTTTTGGGGCTTGGGGTGGTCCCCCTAGCACTTGGTTTGACAATTGGATATCAGATACGTTTTCTTATAATCAATACCTTTCATTTGAGTCCCATATTGTCGTGATTGGTCTAAATATATATTTGGTAGGTTTTAGGGTGGGGCGGCCCTCCTAGGTACCCCACCCGAAATTTGGATACATAATTTTTATTTTTAGGGTACTATATGAGAGCACACAAAAATTTCGCTTAAATCGCACCACCCATCTCCGAGATCTGGCGTTTCTGAAAATTAGAGTAAGGGGGAGGGTTCACCCCCCCTCCCCCCCCCCCCCCCCTCCATTCAGATATCAAAAAATGTAGTACCATATTTTCACCACGGGATCATTATACACCATCTGTGAAATTTCAAGAAAATCGGTTCAGCCGTTTCTGAGTCTATAAGGAACACACAAACATACAAACAAACAAACCTACAAACAAACACAAATTGATTTTTATATATAAGACTAGCTGAACCGGGTCCGCTGCGCCTTCTTTTACTTTATATGGAGCAAAATCTTTATATTTATTTTCGACAATTAAAGAGCTTGACTAACAGTTTAACAATATAAGTGCCTTTATCTGAATCCCATATGATCTATATTAATCTATGAATTTAAGTTTGGATGTAAGGTGTACTCCATTCTTAAAATACTTTATTTCAGCCCGATATTCTCATGATGTCTGATTTAGGGGTATTTACGGGGGCGAGGTGGTCCCGGGGACACTTGGCCCTGAAAAAATATCAGCATCGTGCTCTTCTCTCAAATACCATTTATTTAAACCCCATATTGCCATTGGTTTAAGCGAAGTTTACAGGATGAGGCGTCCCCAAATACATGGCCCCAAAATTGGTTACTAAATTAGTTTTCTAGTCTAAAATACCTTTCATTAAAGCCACATATTGTCATGGTCGTTTGGCATTGGCATGCTGTTTGTGGTGTATTTTGGGAAAAGGGTAGACCCCTAGAAAATTGGTCCCGAAAGTAGATATCATTTCTTGCTATGTCCCCCAATACCTTTCATTTAAGCCCTACTTTAACATAGTCTGTAAATATGCCTGATTTAGGGGTGTATTGCGGAGTGGAGTGGTCCCCCAATTACTAGGCCCTGAAAAGATATCAGTCACGTGTTCTATTCTCATCTATCTACACATCATTTAGTTGAACCCCATATTGCCATTGGCCTCAAAATTTGACATCAAATTCGTTTTGGCCCCACATCTGGATATCAGATTCGTATTCTACACTCAAATACCTTTTATTTAAGCCCCATATTGCCATGGTCAGTAAATAAGTCCTGTTTGGGGGGTGTTTTGGGGAAGGGGTGGACCCCCAGAAACGTGGTCCCACATTTGGGGACCAAGATTCAGATTCGTATTTTACTCGCAAATACCTTTCATTGGAGCCCCATATTGCCATGGAACTCAAAAAAATTTCATCAAAATCATTTCCGCCGTTTTTGAGTCTATGCGGAACAGGCAAACAAACAAACAAAGCGCAACAATTTCATTTTTATACCCTCCACCGTAGAATGGGGATATACTAATTTCGTCATTCTGTTTGTAACTACTCGAAATATCCGTCTAAGACCCCATAAAGTATTTTTATTCTTATTCATTTTATATCGATCTAGCCATGTCCGTCCGTCTGTCTATATGTCGAAAGCACGCTAACTTTCGAAGGAGTAAAGCTAGCCGCTTGAAAATTTCCACAAATACTTTTTATTAGTGTAGGTCGGTTGGGAATATAAATGGGTCATATCGTTCCTTGTTTTCATATAGCTGCCATATAAACCGATCTTGGGTCTTGACTTTTTGAGCCTCTAGAGGGCGCAATTCTGGTCCGATTTGACTGAAATTTTGCACGTGGTGTTTTATTATGACTTTCAACAACCGTGCTGAGTATAGTTTGAAACGGTTCATGTTTTGATATAGCTGCCATATAAATCGATCTTGGGTCTTGACTTCTTGCGCAGTTCTTATCCGATTGGAATAAAATTTTGCACGACGTGTTTTGCTATCATATCAAACAACTGGGCTAAGTATGGTTCAAATCGGTTCATAACCTGATATAGCTGTCATATAAATCGATCTTGGGTCTTGACTTCTTGAGCATCTAGAGTGCGCAGTTCTTATCCGATTGGAACAAAATTTTTGCACGACGTGTTTTGTTATCATATCAAACAACTGGGCTAAGTATTGATCAAATCGGTCCATAACCTGATATAGCTGCCATATAAACCGATCTTGGGTCTTGACTTCTTGAGCGTCTCGAGGTCGCAATTATTATCCGATTTGCCTGAAATTATTTACGACGGATCCTCTCATGACCATCAACATCCGTGTTTATTATGGTCTGAATCGGACTATAGCCCGATACAGCTCCCATATAAATCGTTCTCTCTATTTTACTTCTCGAGCCCCCAAAGGGCGCAATTCTTATTCGAATTGGCTTACATTTTACACAGGTCTCCAACATATAATTTAATTGTGGTCTAAACCGGACCATATCTTGATATCGCTCTAATAGCAGGGCAAATATTTTCTTATATCCTGTTTTGCCTAAGAAGAGATGCCGGGAAAAGAACTCGACAAATGCGATGAATGGTGGAGGGTATATAAGATTCGGCCCGGCCGAACTTAGCACGCTTTTACTTGTTATATAATAGATTCGGTCATAACCGTAACTTAAGTCTTTGTTTTAGCGAAATCGGATGAAAAATAAAGCTTCTAAGGGTTCAAATATTCAAATCCAGGGACCGCTTTATATGTGGGCTTTATCAAAATTTGAACCGATGTGACCCATTTACAATCTCCAACAACCTACGTCAATATTAAGTACCTGTGCAATATTTCAAGCTGCTGGCTTTACGCGTTCGACCGCTATCATGATTTCGACAGATGGAACGACGGAGGGACGGACAGAGGGACGGAAAGAGGGACGGGCGGGCATGTCTGGATCGACTCAGAATGTCGAAACGATCAAGGGGTCTTAGACGAATATTTCGTTCAAACCCTCCACATACTATGGTGGAGGGTATGAACAATTAATCTTAGTTAATGTAATTATTAGTTAGTTGGTGGACAGCTTAAAGAATTAAGGCATAGGATGCAGTCTTTTGCATTATATGATGGGCTCATATCTTTATTATGTAAATCAGGAAAAAACGTGCTAATTTCGGCCGGCCCGAATCTTGGGAACCCACCATTATGGATTCCGCTTAAAATGTATACGAAATGAATTAAATTGAAGGGCATAACTTTATTTCATATACCAAACTTCTGTCAAACCAGCAAAACTAAAATCTTCTAGAAACCGAACAAGGAAAATCGAGAGACTGGTTTATATGGGAGCTATATTAGGTTATAGACCGATTTGGAATGCAAATTGGTTTACGATTAGCCAAAAAAAAAAAAAAAAAAAAAAAAAAAAAAAAACAATGAGAATGTAGACACAGAAGGCTTGAATGGGTTTATTTGACAGATTTTCTGTGTAGAACTGCCAAATAAACCAATTTTAAGGCTTCAAAAAGTTTTGTGGATACGGCTGTTAGTCTTTAACCCAAAGAAATAAGTTTTCTGATATGAGCAAATACTCTTTGCTGATTTTACATTACAATGTTTTAACCTGGCAGGCAACGGTTTTAATTATTTTAACTTCTAAACAATAGTTTACACATTTCCTTCATATTAATATATTGTACATATTTGTGACAATTTTAGACGTACATTTTTCATTTTAAAGTATAAATATGATTTTACTAGATATTTTGTCTTAGAGAATTTGAAAAAATTGAGTTTGGAAACTCAAAAAATAAGGTCAGACATAAGACTTCCTAAAGTTTTGATGACATTTCACCATCTAAAACAGAGGAAAATGTTTGCCGTTTTTGCTAGAAATTGTTACTTTCCCATTTCCAGCAGACTATCTGTTGCTAATCCAATATTTTTGTTAATTTAACTAACAAATTTCTCTGAGTGTATTTTTTGGTATATTGTACACAAATTTTTGAAGCCAAGGTGCAAGATTACAAATATATGGAATTTTTTTTTCTGTATATTATAAACAAGTAAAAAGGCGTTAAGTTCGGCTGTGCCGAACTTTGGATACCAACCACCTCGGGTATATATGTAAACCACCTTTCGTCATAATCCGGTGAAAAAATGCATTATTTATACCCCCATAGCAGCAATATCGAAATATGGTCCGATTTGGACCAAATTCGACACGGATATTGAGTGGTCTAATAAGTATAAGTCATTGTTCATTTCTGTAGAACAAAATATTTGTCTTTTTGGTAGCCATATCTAAATATAGACCGATCTGAACCACATACGACACAAATGTCAAAAAGCCTAACATAAGTCACAGTGTCACATTTGAGCGAAATCGGATTATAAATGTACCTTTTATGGGACCAAGACTTTAAATCGAGAGATCGGTCTATATGGCAGCTATATCCAAATCTAAACCGATCTGAGCCAAATTGCAGAAGGATGTCGGGGGCCTAACATAATTTACTGTCCCAAATTTCGGCGACATCGGACAATAAATGCGCCTTTTATGGGCCCAAGACCTTAAATTGAGAGATCGGTCTGTATGGCAGCTACAGACCGAATTGATCTCTGCCATATTGCAGAAAGATGTTGAGGGGCCTTACCTAACTCACGGTTTTAAATTTCAACGTCATCGTATAATAAATGCGCCTTTTATGGACCCAAGACCTTAAATCGAGAGATTGGTCTATATGGCAGCTAAATCCAAATCTAAACTGATCTGGGCCAAATTGAAGAAATAAGTCGACTGGACTAACACGATTCACTGTACCAAATTTCAGCAAAATCGGAAAATAAATGTGACTTTTATGGGCCTAAGACCCTAAATCGGCGGATCGGTCTATATAGGGCTTCATTAAGATGTAGTCCGATAACATGCATTTGTGCAATGTTTCAGCTCAATATATCTTTTTTTAGAGACTGTAGCGTGATTTTAACAGACAGACGGAAAGACGGACGGACTTGGCTATATCGTATTAAATTTGTACGACGATCAAGAATATATATACTTTTTAGGGTCGGAAATGGGTGTTTCGATGTATTGCAAACTGAATGACAAATTGAATATACCCCCAACCTTTGGGGATGGGTATAAAAAGGGCGCAGAGGAGCGTGCACGGGTGGGCCAGTTTTTATAATTCCAGATTTTTCAACTACAAAGCCTTTAACTTAGTGACGTTCTGCCAATGGAACACATTCTTTATTCTACAAACTTCGTATAGTTGAAAAGTATTTCCATCACCCGGACCTCATATAATTGAAAACATCGGATAACTGAAAGAAATATCTTGTTTTTTCTGTTTTCAATTAAGCAGATTCGACGAAACTGAAGAAAGGAAAGACTTCAAATTTTTTAATTGACATTAGCATTACTTATCGGCATTAGCAAACATTTATTCTTTAGTTCTAAAGTATTTGCATAATATTATCAATGATATTAACCTAGAAATTGCACCAGAAGATAAAAGATTCACTACCAGACATGGAGATGATCAGAGATGGCCTGTCAGAAACAGTGACGTATATGACATACATTTCCGACGTATATTACATACGTCGAAAACGTCGTAAACCTAGCCAAAAAACTAGGTTTCTGACAGAAAAAAAATTCGAACGAAAATATGTCGAATTTTTGATCTGATTAACTAAAAATTTTGGCACTTCCTCAGATGTCATGCATTTTTAACATATGTCGTTTACAACAGCTTTCAAAAAGCAAATTAAAACGGGAGAAGCAAATAATTTTGCAAAAGGATACAAAATAATTGCAATTTCTAAATATAATTGATGAAAACTAATAATTTATTGATTTTTTGCTTCACAAAAAAATCCTTAAACGTTACTTTATAAATTGACTTGAAATTTGCGTATATTTCCAATTTATTGTGTGAAAAATGTAAATGCAAAAATTAAAAAAAAAACTTAATATTTCTTTTATTGCGAAATTTTTTTACATATAAACTCTTCTATATACAACAAATAAGTGACAATAATATTTGTTAAAAATCAAACTTTTACACTGAGTTATTAAGGTTTATGACGTTTGCGACTTTTTCTACGTTTTATACAAGTATACGACGTTTTCGACTTTTACAACTTTTTGACAGTCGGAAACCTAAAAAATCGTCTTACGGACCATCTCTGGAGATGATACTTCCAGAAACAGCACTAGTCAACCACTCGAACACGTAAAAATGGCATTAAGTTTAGCCGGATCAAGCTTTTGTATACAAACCTTATGCCTTGACCTTATGAACCTTTTATTAACACAAAATTGAGAAGTTGGTTTTGAATTTCTGTACTCGCAACATCTGTAGGAGAAGCTAATTTAACTCATAACTATAAAAATCGGATGAAAATTACGACTCCAAGAACTAAGTCAGTTCGGTCCACATGGAAGCTACGTCGAAATTTAGATCTATGGGGACCACATTTGGAAATGATATGCAAAAGACTAATGCATTTCATTATTCCTAGTCTTAAAGCAATCTAATCTGATCGGAGGCCGCAGAGGTTAACATGTCCGCCTAGGACGCTTAACGCCTAGGTTCGAGTCCTGGCAAGAACATCTATCAAAAATCTTCACCGCCACAAAGAGGTGTTGCTTTGCATTGAGCTTAATAACTTGAATCGGACAGGACTCATTGATATGTGAGAAGTTTGCCCAAGTTTCTTATTGGAATGTTCATGTGCAAGTTTGCATAGCAATCTAATGCAATTAACGCTCTATGTTCCTTCAAGAGGTAAAATTATAAGATCGGTTTATATGGGGGCTATCTTAAGCTATAAAAGTCCGAATCCAAACTTGACTATAAAAAGGAGGTCCGTTATCATTGAAATAAAATTTGAATCAGACTACACACATAGACATAAACATTTGAACTGAATATTTTTTCATTCTGAGATGAATTTATGTGGTATCTTTCGGCTTCAGAAATTTATTTGGTACCTTTCGGCTTCAGAAAGTACCATTTTGTGTGTTGCTGATTTTCTTTTTGAGTAGAGATATTGACGGTTTGTGATATACCTTCTTACTGCGATCGAAGAAATGCACCCTAATATGAAACAATGATCGTCTCATGGAACCATGCTTCTACCACTGAACAGCTCGCTAATTAGTGAATAAGTGGAAGCATGTTATTTTTTGGGAATTAGCGGACTGACGACAAAGCCTTGGTCAGTTTCAAAATCGCTTGATACACACTGCAGTGGTCGAGTAACCTCTTTGATATGATCAGTTCTAGATCTTTAGAATACACCCCAAAGCCCACCTGGTTTTTTAGTTTGGAACCATCCGTATAGAAGTCTATGTAACTTCTGTTACCAGGGATATCGTAGTTTCAATCGGTTTTATCAGGATTAGTGGAACAATAATTTTTATCAAAAGCGGCTCAGGTAGGGTGTAATCCACACTTTGTGGAACATCGGATATTGTATCAAGTATAACACATTGTACGTGGCTGCCTCATGACTAAAGAGAAAGATCCCTTAATCTCGGCAGTGGTTGCTGCCGCGAGGTTAAGGTGTATAGGGCAAGAGTGACCTTTCTTGCCCTTTCCAAAATGTTGGATTTTAAGTTAAATTTCCTGTCCAGAAAAACACCCAGGTATTTTGCGCTTTCTGTAAATGGAACATTCTCTCCACCCAAGGAGACAGGTTTCACTGTAGGCATCTGGTATCTCCTGCTGAAAAGAACTACTTCTGTCTTGCACGGATTTATACCCAGACCACTTTCGGTACCCCACTTTGCTGTTGCACGTAGAGCTTCCTGAAGTATATCTCATAGAGTGCAGGGAAACTTCCCCTAACCGCAATTGCCACGTCATCAGCATACGAGACCAATTGTACGCCTTTTTCTTCCAGAGACAATAATATATTGTTAATGGCTATATTCCAAAGTAGAGGAGACAGTACACCTATTTCAGGAGTTCCTCTGCTGACCAATCTTTTTAGATCCACAGATCCCAATCCTTGCGATAGAGTTGATGCCTAGAAACTCCAACTCCTTCATGATTGACGTCGGTTTTACGTTATTCACGCACCTTCAATGTCAAGAAATGCTACCATTGTATATTCCTTGACAGCGAGAGAACACTTTATGTAGCCGACTAGATCGTGAAGGGCTGTTTCAGTGGATTTGCCTTTACTATATGCATGCTGTTGCCGCGATAGGCGATCTCCAGGGATCTTTGCCCTAAGATATGATTCTATCAATCTCTCAAGAGTCTTCAGCATAAAGGATGACAGACTGATAGGACGAAAATCTTTCGCCTTCGTGTGGTAGGATTTTCCTGCTTTCGGAATAAAAATGACCTTCATGTCCCTCCATCCCACTGGTATATATGACATTCTGATACAAGCAGAGTATATCTCCCTGAGCCAGGGAACAAGTCTATCCGACTCAGCTTGCAATTCATCCGGTGATACATCATCAGGGCCTGGTGACTTAAAGGAGTCGAAACTTCTTATCGCCCAAAGGATTTTCGGCTCAGACACAATTTCCCTAATGGCCTCCGACGAATGCATATCAGTAACAACCTCTTCTGGCGCCACGTTGTCCGTTTGAGAATTTCCAGGAAAATGTGTATCAACGAGTAGTTCTTGCGTTTCCTCACTAGACATTGTCAATACATTCTCTGACTTCTGGATATACCCCACCGTAATAGGTCTCGAGGACAGAATCTTCCTTAGCCTAGAGGCCTCAGATGTATCCTCCACGTAGGTGCAGAATTCTACCAGGATTTGTTCTGAGCCTTTCTAAGCTCGCCGTTATATTGTCTTAGCTCAGCCATATAGATGTCCCAATCGTGTGGTGCTCTTATGGCTTTTGCTCTGTTCAAGAGTTTTCTTCAATCCTTCCTTAGACCAACCAGCTCCGGGGTCTACCATAGCGGTCGCTGTTTGCCTTTTGGCTTGGCACTAGGGCATGCTGACACAAGCTAGTCAATCAGGGCCTTCGTGATCCGTTTGACCACTATGCCTATATCCTCCTCAGTTTCCTCGTCCTTTTCTTGTATAGGAGGGATAGTGGTGCAGAATTTGTGCCGAAATTTATCCCAATCCGCCTTTCTTCTGTTTAGCCGAGGTACCACTACTCCAGTATTTTCTCCAAGGCTAAGACTAATATTACGATGGTCACAGAAGCTGTGGTCATCCAACACATCCCAGTAGCATATTCTTCCACTTATATCTTCCGATACAAAGGTAATATCTAGTACCTCCTGCTTGTTCCTGGTAATAAAGGTCAGTTTATCCCCTTTATTAGAAATTGCCAGATATCAATAAGCAGCTTACTCCTTTAGTTGACATCCGAAATTCCCCAGATCTGGTGAAGTGCACTAGCATCACTTCCTACAATGAGACTTTTCTTCCCTATAGAAGCAGCTTCAACCAGCGATTTAAGGCCTGAAAGCGGCATCTCTGAATCGTGTGCCATATATAGGGAAGCCTGCCAATAACGAGACTTGTTTGTTTCAAGGCTGGCTATAACTAAATCGGAAGAAGAAAAACATTTAGACTCCCATTCCCCGAACTCTTAAGAAGTTTAAATCCCGGAATTCTTAGCCCACATACCATTTATCCTCATACCCATGGTTCCTGGACAAGAACCACGTCAAATCTCCTGTCATCAGGAGGACCTTTAATGCCGCCGAAACGGCCTTACAATGGTGGAGATTTATCTGTGGAAACCGGACCATAGACAGGATTCAGAAATTCCACCACTGTTGTGTTCGCCTCGTCTTCTGATTCCACCAGGAGTTCATCCTCACAAGATTCGTTAGAACTTGTCCGTACGCATCCAGGGGTAGGTGAGAAAGCTGTGGAACCCCTCTTCCTCAGGACACTGAGCACTTGCGGTTTGGACTATTCCTCCTTAGTTGTTTTACTAAATAATTGCCGCTTTCGAAGTACTTTTTGAGTTCCGTGCTTCTCCGCTGGCGCACACCTTGAGCCCAGTCCAACCGGATGAGCAACCGGTTGAACATGCGCCATTGGTCGAGAAGGAATATCTTCCTTTTTGACTTCATCTAGTGCTGCATCTGGCCAGATCTCACCAATCCTTTTTAGCGCACAACGATACATTTCAATTGTGCGTTGATTGCAGAAGGCAATTAGTTTGTATCGGCCTCGATACCAGCCTGCATCGTCACAAACTGGAGGAGACCCAGGAAATTCCGCAAGGACATCGGAGTATACTGATGACAGTCCATTGGCTATACTACTCCAATTATTCCTAGATATGCAGCCCAGTTCTTCTCCCTTGTCGACAACTGCCATTACCAAACTGTCCCTAGCGATATTAGCAAAGGTTCTTGGACCCATGTTACTATTGTTCGCCCTAGTTCTTTTAGGCTTGGGATGACCTCCAGGTGATCGCAACCTTTTGGCTGACTTCGGTGCAATTTCCGAATCAAGACGTATAGTTTTTGGGGTAACGTGTGCAGCGAATTCCCGAGATCAATTTAGGGAATCTCTCTCCCTATCAGTGAGAGTCTTAGGATCATTCGCACCAAGCCTCTCAATAAACTTCCAACCTCTTAGAGAGCGTGTGATTTACCGGGGAAGGCCGATAGCCTAGGCAAATTATAGGCATGCGAAGAAGGAATAGATTCGGCCTTGTCCTTGAATTTGGTAGAAATCGGATCATATTTAGATATATCTCCCATATATATTTTCGTCCAAGTTTGAGTATTATTGCAATAATTTGGTAAAATATAAGATTAATCGTCATGAAATTTGGAATTTTTATACCCTCCTCCATAAGATGGGGGGTATACTAATTTCGTCATTCTGTTTGTAACTACTCGAAATATTCGTCTGAGACCCCATAAAGTATATATATTCTTGATCGTCGTGACATTTTATGTCGATCTAGCCATGTCCGTCCGTCTGTCCGTCCGTCCGTCCGTCCGTCCGTCTGTCTGTCGAAAGCACGCTAACTTCCGAAGGAGTAAAGCTAGCCGCTTGAAATTTTGCACAAATACTTCTTATTAGTGTAGGTCGGTTGGTATTGTAAATGGGCCATATCGGTAAACCGATCTTGGGTCTTGACTTCTTGAGCCTCTAGAGTGCGCAATTCGTATCCGATTGGAATGAAATTTTGCACGACGTGTTTTGTAATTATATCCAACAACTGTGCCAAGTATGGTTCAAATCGGTTTATAACCTGATATAGCTGCCATATAAACCGATCTTGGGTCTTGACTTCTTGTGCCTCTAGAGGGCGCAATTCTTATCCAATTTGAATGAATTTTGGCACGTAGTATTTTGTTATGAAATCCAACAACTGTGCCAAATATGGTCCAAATCGGTTCATAACCTGATATAGCTGCCATATAAACCGATCTGGGGACTTGACTTCTTGAGCTTCTAGAGGGCGCAATTGTTATCCGATTTGGCTGAAATTTCGCAAGACGTTTTTTATTGTTACTTTCAACAACTATGTCAAATAAAGTACAAGTCGGTCCATAGCCCGATACAGCTCCCATATAAATCGATCTCTCTATTTAACTTTTTGAGCTCACAAAGAGCGCAATTCTTATTCGAATTGGCTGACATTTTACACAGGTCTCCAACATATAATTTAATTGTGGTCCAAACCGGACCATATCTTGATATCGCTCTAATAGCAGAGCAAATCTTTTCTTATATCCTGTTTTGCCTAAGAAGAGATGCCGGGAAAAGAACTCGACAAATGCGATCCATGGTGGAGGATATATAAGATTCGGCCCGGCCGAACTTAGCACGCTTTTACTTGTTTTCTTTTGATTTTTACAGTTTAATTCACTAGTTATAGTACTTTTTACCACATAAGTGCATTGGTGGCGGTGGAGAGTATCTACCCCACCTCTCCTGTCCACTGTTAAAATAGATGAAGAAGCTCCAGCAAAGAAGTCTTTTGAAGTCAAACACGGTGGTACACGCAAACCGGGAAGACCAAACGCCCGATGAAAAGATCAAGTGGTAGGAGACACCTTGAAACCTGGTGTCAGGGATTTTAGAATGATCGCACAAGATCGAGGGGCTGGGAACGCTATTCTACGTTCGGCTAGTGGAGCAAATATTCTGTCATAGCCAATTAAACAAACAAACAAACCTGCACACTTTGGTGGAGACTTCTCATATATTCAAAGTAGGTTTTGAGAATACTTAAGCTATATAAAGGCAGCTTGAAAATATAGGTTGTTTTGGTGGCGATACAGTCCGTCATATTTCTATATTCGCAACTAACTACCTCTTGTTTGACAGGAAATTTAAGAATATCTGATGAGAGCGGAAATTTGGCAAAGAGACCACAAGCAGGGAATTTTCTCCAAATGAAATCATTTTCATTGTTAGGTTTGCAAAGATGTGAAGCAATTAATGTAAGTATGTTAAGCTACACACACACTATCACTATTTTCTCACTATTTCCAGTTGCCGCGAAACACGTACCAAGTTGCGCAAGTTTTGTATTTTCTTGTGGTTACCGTCTAAATTGCTCATTGCCAGATCCTGTCGTAATTAAATTTGTTTCATACGAAAGTACTTACGATTGTTTGTACAGCACAGCCAGGAGAAAAATGTTCCCAGTTTTCCTCGTGCACTTTTAATTAGTTTTTTTCAATGAGCCTACAGATAGGTCTGTTAAAACAGATTGCTGCAAGGAACACACAATGCAATTTAAAATATTTTCCCGTATAAATCGAGTGCATTTTATTTGTCAAAGCAAGGTGTAAAGAAAACAAGATTTCCTAACTCGCCCATAAGAAAAAGGAGGCCACCGAAGCGCAGACATCAGAATGTCCGCCTATGGCGCTGAACGGCTGAGTTCGAAATCTGGGGATAACATTATAAAACCAGTAAGAAAAGGCAAAGTCGGGCGGTGCCGACTTTACCCTATTGGTACAAAGTGGGAACTATATCTTATTCAGAACCAATTTTTAAGGACCTTGGCGGATGTTTTCAGATGGGTTATTAAACAATCTGTATCAAAATTCAAGCAAATATGTTCAAAATGTAATAAATAAGGTTGAGAAATGACAACATTATTGCAATTAGCCAAAATGTGACGAACATATATATGGGAGCTACATGTAACTCTGAACCGATTTTGACCAAACTTCTTAGATATTGTGGTAGGCATCGTGGAAAGAGTTGTGCATAATTTTGGCAATATTGGCCAATAATGCGCTTGAGGTGACTCTAGAAGTGAAAATCGGGTGATATATATATATATATATGTGGCAGCTATATCTAAATCTGGAGCAGTAATGTCGAGAGTCATAAGAAAATACTTCCTGCCGAATTTCGAGAGAATCGGTTAACTAATAACCATTTTATTGCATTATTACTGCAAGTCGGACTAACATATATATAATTGCTATATGTAAATATGAACCGATTTCTGGCAAACTTCATAGATATTGTAAAAGTCGTAGAGGATAGAGTTGTACAAAGTTTTGGGAAGATTGGTTAATAAATTCGTTAAATTGGTTAATATATATATATATATATATATATATATATATATATATATATATATATATATATATATATATATATATATATATATATATATATATATATATATATATATATATATATATATATATATATATATATATATATGAGAACTACATCTAAATCTAAACCGATTTCTATGAAATTCACTAATAATGTCGAGAGTTATAAGATAATCCTTCCTACCAAATTTCGAGAAGATGGGTCAACAAATTATAATTTTAATGCATTATTACTGCAAATCGGACGAACATATATATGGGAGCTTTTCTAAATCTGAACTGATTTTTTACAATTTCAATAGGCTTCGAGAATATACATACTTTATAGGGTCGGAAATGGATATTTCGATGTGTTGCAAACGGAATGAAAAAATTAATATACCCCCACCCTTCGGTGGTGGGTGTAAAAATTAAATATTGTATTAATTAATTTTTTATTGCTGGATGTTCCTAATAATAAATTCTTCGGGCAAAAAAACAAATCATTGTAAAAATCAATGTTCTGTCAGGTCAAAATTCAAACATTGTTACTGCAGGTATAACAAACACCGAAAAGTAGCGATAGACCAACGTTTACACGTAAGATACACATTGTCTCCAATGAGCAAGTCTTCAATCAGTCAATACAACAGCCAATCTGGGAGATTAGAAATTCAAAGTTAGTGAACAAGCCCTAAAAAAGGGTTATACAATATTTCTTACACCACACTTTTTTTGAGCCTTTTATATATAACCATACAGAAAACGAATGATTTTCCCATATATAAGAGATATGACTGAAGGCTTTGAAGAGTTATGACTGATGGCTTAGAAGAGTTATGACTGAAGGCTATTTAAATTTGGATGGATATAATTTGAATAGGGCCAATATATTTGGACAAGCAGAAGATGCCGGCAGAGTGGAGTACTTACATCTACAGTTTTCTAGTGGAAATAGCAAAATGCTTTTGGGAAATGTAGATTAGATATGATAAGAAAATATTTTATTTATAACTCATTTAGGTTAGTTTGAGAAGAGTGTGCGGATATTAATCCGCCCCATACCACTATGGACATACACCTAAGCCAGTAATCTGCTTGTTGTGCCCTCTTAATACTAAAAAGTAACCTCGAAAAAGAAAATCTAAGTTAGGAATTCCGTGCTACTTATAAAATCCGTTATTGTTTTCCATACCACTCTCCTAACTTGGTTCATGTATGGGTTTGTGTCCCCACCTTAGTGCCTGCGAAGGCCAGGCAGTGCCATAGCAAATGCTAAAACTTCTCTCTTACCCGCATGCATAACACAAGCTATCACTTGCCGCACCGATTTTGCATAAGTGAGCTTGTAATCCTGTGTCCTGTTATGATACCCTCCTGCTTACTTCCTTTAGCAAAAGCATCGTCTTCTCACGATCCTCAACATAGGATTTTTGTCTTCGCTGTTCCATAGAGTTAAATGCGCTTTCGTAGACCACGCCCTTAACTCGCAAAGGCTTCGGATTAAATAAGTTTATTAACGGCAGTCCTCTGGCTTTCACCGCCAATGCCTTTGCTCTTTTATTTCCCCTTACTCGGCTACGGCCCGCGAACCAAACGATGCGGATCGTGTCATCCTCAGATAAGGTGCTTATCTCCTTCTTACACTCCAAGAATGTTCGTGACCTTACCGTCCTGGTTGTTCCACCTTCGTCTTCCTCGTGAACAGGCAGATTTTAGTTTTCTCTAGGTTAACATTGAGACCCCTAGGTCTAGCCCAGACGTATGCCATCTGCGAGACGGGCCTTCTGCATAATTGGTTCGGATCCTTAACATTGAGAACCCTAGGTCTTTCCCAGACGTAGGTCATCTGGAAGACGCTCTCGGCCCTTCTATATAGCTGGTTCGGATTCTTACTCCTAAGAAGCATTAAACATCGTCTGCGTTGCAGACGGGTTCAAATACCCCCTCAGTCAGCATCCGAAATAGGTATTTATGGTGGTCACCCATTGGAGTGGCGATAAAGAGCCCCCCTGTTGTGGGCTCTGTGCCACTTTCTTCTCTATATTTGCGTCACTGCATACCGCCAGTGTGTACATCTTGGCATCGAAGGATTCTTCTATTTTATGCACAACTTCGTGTAGGACAGTCTTCATCGACCTTCCCTTGACATAGGCATGCTGTTTATACTTGATCAATTGATTGAGTTTCATCGTATTATGTGGAAAGTATTTTTTTTATCAAAAGCCTCAACTTGCCTCCGTTGTCTCTGCTCTCACTCCCATGTCGTTTTTGAGAGAAACTTTTTGATCTTGGCGGCGTTATGAATAAATCGACCTGTTCGCAGAAAAGCTTCCAGGATGTACGTTTTGCTGCTCTGATAATCTTATTGTATTCCTTGAGCCATGTGTAGTACGCTTCCTAGTTAATCTTTTTTCGACTTGCTCCGTCGTAAAATCTGCGAACTTTGTTCCACGTAGTCCATGGCTCTTGAATTAAGGCAAGATTTCCTCCATCAGAGTGTGTATAGCTGTCTCGCTTCGATTGGTCCTCCTGCAAATGGGCTTCATCGGAGTAGGTGTTGGTCTCATCGTCGGCTCCCTGTTCGTTAAGCTACGTTAAGTATCCTGACCCTGCACTGTCTGAAGTTCCAATATTAGGATCTTTGCCTATCATATTCTTCCAAATTTTAAGTAAGTGGGCTTCTTGGGAGTAGGTGATGGTCTCATCGTCGGCTCCCTGTTTATTAGCCTGCGTTGAGATTCTTGTCACTGCACTGCCTGATGTTTCAATATTAGGATCTCTACCTATCCTAATCTTCCGAATCTTGAGAAAGTCGACAAGGTTCCATCGTTGGGTCCATTTTGGTTAGGCTATGTTGAGTCTCTCGCCTCCCTCTGCCCGATATTTTAATATTAGGATCTTCACCAAGCCTTCTCATTTCTGGGATAGTCGGTGATGGCCTCGTCGGCAGCCCCCTGTTTGTTAGGCTGTATTGAGTCACCTGCCACTCTACGTAATGATGTCTCAATATGAGGATCTTTGCCAGAATTTCTTATTAATTTTTATACCCACCACCATAGGATAGGGTATACTAATCTAGTCAATCCGTTTGTAACACCTCGAACTAATAGCCTAAGACCCCATAAACTATATATATATATATATATATATATATATATATATATATATATATATATATATATATATATATATATATATATATATATATATTTTTTTTTTTTTTTTTTTTTGATCGTCTCGTCGTTCTGAATCGATCTAGATTAGATATATGTTCGTCCGTCCGTCTGCCGAAATCACGATAGAGGTCGAACGCGTCAAGCCATCCCTTGAAACTTTGCACAGACACTTAATGTTGATGTTGATCGTTGGGGATTGCAAATGGGCCATATCGGTTCAGATTTAGATATAGCTCCCATATAAACCGATCTCCTGATTTGACTCCTTGAGCACCAGGAAGCTGCAAATTTTGTCAAAAACTGTGCCAAGTACGGTCCAAATATATATACGGTCCAAATATATAGCTGTCATGTAAATAGGTCTCTCGATCATACTTGTTCGGTTCGTAGAAAAATTACTTTTTAGCAGAACTTAGCACGCGTTCACTTGTATTTTCTTAACAATTTTTTAATTTCATCTAATTTTGTCACAAATCGAACTACAAGCGCTTTCGTAAATTGCAAAAATTGTTAGTAGTCGTTGGGTGAAGCGAACGTATTTTTATTTCGCTCCTCAAAGAAAGAAAACAAGCAAAAGCGTGCTAAGTTAGGCCGGGCCGAATCTTATATACCCTCCACCATGGATCGCATTTGTCGAGTTCTTTTCCCGGTATCTCTTCTTAGGCAAAATAAAGGATATAAGAAAAGATTTGCTCTGCTATTAGAGCGATATCATGATATGGTCCGGTTTGGACCACAATTAAATTATATGTTGGAGACCTGTGTAAAATGTCAGCCACTTCGAATAAGAATTGCGCCCTTTGTGGGTTCAAGAAGTAAAATAGAGAGATCGATTGATATGGGAGCTGTATCGGGCTATAGACCGATTCAGACCATAATAAACACGTATGTTAATTGTCATGAGAGAATCCGTCGTACAAAATTTCAGGCAAATCGGATAATAATTGCGACCTCTAGAGGCTCAAGAAGTCAAGATCCTAGTTCGGTTAATATGGCAGCTATATCAGGTTATGAACCGACTTGTACTTTATATGACATAGTTGTTGAAAGTAACAATAAAAAACGTCTTGCGAAATTTCAGCCAAATCGGATAGGAATTGCGCCCTCTAGAAGCTCAAGAAGTCAAGTCCCCAGATCTGTTTATATGACAGCTATATCAGGTTATGAACCGATTTGAACCATATTTGGCACAGTTGTTGGATATCATAACAAAATACTACGTGCCAAAATTCATTCAAATTGGATAAGAATTGCGCCCTCTAGAGGCTCAAGCAGTCAAGACCCAAGATCGGTTTATATGACAGCTGTATAAGGTTATGGACCGATTTGAACCATACTTGGCACAGTTGTTGGATATCGTAGCAAAATACGTCGTGCAAAATTTCATTCCAATCGGATAAGAATTGCGCACTCTAGAGGCTCAAGAAGTAAAGACCCCAGATCGGTTTATATGGCAGCTATATCAGGTTATGGACCGATTTGAACCATACTTGGCAAAGTTGTGGGATATAATAACAGAACACGTCGTGCAAAATTTCATTCCAATCGGATAAGAATTGCGCACTCTAGAGGCTCAAGAAGTCAAGACCCAAGATCGGTTTATATGGCAGCTATATCAAAACATGGACCGATATGGCCCATTTACGGCTAGCTTTACTCCTTCGGAAGTTAGCGTGCTTTCGACAGACAGACGGACGGACGGATGGAAGGACGGACGGACGGACATTGCTAGATCGACATAAAATTTCACGACGATCAAGAATATATATACTATATATATACAGACGAATATTTCGAGTAGTTACAATCAGAATGACGAAATTAGTATACACCCCCTCTTATGGTGGAGGGTATAAAAATATGTCCGTATCTCGGAATAGGTAAAACCTTTTACGAAAAAGAAATTTTAAAGCTTTTTGGGGTAGGCTAGAAATGAACTTCAAAGACTCAACATCTGCGGTGGTGGCGTCAGACCGTAGCGTGTTGTCCTCCCCTCCTATAAGTGTGGGTACCTTGGAACCTGTAGTCGAGAGTAATGTTTCAAGCGCACAACTAGTCGTCAAACTAATTAATGAGGAAGAGGCGGATAACGGATAAACCAGAGAGATGCACAGTTCGTCCCCAGCCTTTAAGTAAAGGTGTTGTTTCTGACTCGGATTCAGACAGCGACTGTGTCAATGAACCAGTCATCGCAGTCGAATCGAGAGATGAGGGCATTGGGATAATAGCAGAAGTGAGCGATGGCTTTGCTAAGCTCACAAGCAGACCGAGAAAGCGATCCGGTGGCCGACGAAGGAGACAGAGGAGTATGTACCGGCAGCGTAATCGGCCGAAAGTGCAGGATTCTTGAAGGGATAGAACTGGCATTCCAAGCACTTCTACGGAAGCTGGAAAAAAGAATCAAATCTCCCGAAGAGCATTATACTGCTAAAATACTAAAGAAGAAAAAGGAGCTCCCCGCTTTCAAGTACTCTGGGAAAAGCATGCCAGCCATCCCGCAATGGAGACTCCAGACAGTGTCCTGCGGAGGTAGACAAAGTTGGAACAGGTACGAAGGAAGCGCGCACGGCCCCTGAGTCTTCATGGAGGACAGTGACTTCCAATAGATGCCCACAGCCATCACGAAAGGGGAAGATGGTCCCTGAGAATGGTAAGAAGCCGCCCTCTTACGCCAGAGTGGTAAGGAAGCGCAACAGAGGTGAGCTGACTTATGCAGTCATCAATATCGGCTGTGCATCCGGTAGGATTCCACCGGATCATCAGTCCCAAGTGGAGGATCTGGTAAAAGATCGGATTTTTGAACATATGTGGAACTCTGCAGGGGGTCCACCCATGACTCAATCTCGAGTATGGTTCAGTGGTATGGGATCCGTACCACAATATTCATTCTGATTTGATGGAATTGGTTCAAATACCAATTTCTATTATTTTGTCTCCGTCGAAATGAGTGGGACAGAAGTTCATTATGAGTACCGATTAAATCTTATAAAGCTTCCTACATTAAAAAGGCGCAGAACCATGCTAAACATTACGTTTTTGACTAAATTAATTCATGGTCAAATATTTTCCCGCTTTCTTTTGAGTCGAGTTTTCTTTAACGTTCCTATCAGACCTTCCAAATATTTTGATCTTTTGAAAATTTCTTATTATAAAACCAACTATGTCAATAATGATCCCTTTCGGCACCTATGTTATCGAGAAAGTTTAAAAAGGAAAATTATAATATTTTTAAATTCTTAGGTTAATACATTTGTAAATATATATACCGCCCAACAAACAGGGGGCCAACAACGAGTCAATCACGGCATCTCTCATATTGGAAAGATTAGGAGAAGCAAAGATCCTAACACTTAAATATCAGGCAGTGCAGTGGCGATAGACCCAATACAGCCTAACAAACAGGAACCCTACGACGAACTCATCACCGACTTTAAGATACGGAATTCTGGGATAGGTAAAGATCCTAATATTGAGACATTAGGCAACGCAGCACAGGAGTCTCAATGCAACCCATCGAACTGGGAGCCGATGATGGTACCATCACCTACTCCCAAGAAGCCCATTTACTTAAGATTTGGAAGGCTACAATAGGCATAGATCGTAGTATTGAAACATCAGGCAGTACCGGGAATGGAAGCCCAATACAGCTTAACAAACAGGGACCCGACGATGGAACCATCGACTAGGCAAAGAACCTAAAGCTATGACATAAGACAGTGCAGTGACAGGAAATGCACCACGTTTCCTCAATAGAAGGATTTCGATATCTGACATGGTCAAATACTTAGGTGTAATCTTGGACAGAAAACTGAGTTGGAAGTGTCACATTTAGGAGCGTACTGAGAAGGCTTACAGATGTAGACGGGCCGTAGGTTCGAAATGGGGCCTGAATCCGAGGATAGTCCACTGGCTGTACAGGAGCGTGATTAGACCAATACTTACTTACGCCTGAGTAGTTTCGTGGACTGCTATAGAGAAAAAGTGAAACATAACGATTGTACAACAGGTTCAGAGAACATGTTGTCTTGGCATAGGTGGAGCGATGAGGACCACGCCCTCTACGGCACTGGAGACTTTTCTAGATATCCGACACATTGACATCAGATTAAGTGTGAGGCAGCCACTGCGACTATGAGACTTAAGGAGATGGGAGAATGGATTGAGGATGGGAGCAGCTCATACCAGAGCGGTATAATTCTGGCGACTATAGGAAACCTGGAAGGAAGGGAAGAGGTTACCGATCGGATACCCGAGATGAACCTTGAAGTCGAGAGAGCGAGGCACTGCTGCCATCGGCACAGTCTTGGATTGACGGAACCCTATTACTGCCATCTGGAGATCATGTTTCACGGATGGATCAAAGCTAGAGGACTGAGTGGGCCTGGGGTTTAACATTGAGAACACAGGGACTGAGATCTGTTTTAGACTGCCTGACCATAATACGGTCCTACAGGAGGAGATCCGGGCGATCACGGAATGCGTGAAGTGGTGTGGTGTTACTTTTACCCGAGGATGTCGAGTGTAAACATCTTTACCGACAGTAAAATTGCCACAAGGGCGGTAACAACCGGGATGGTAAGGTCACGAACCGTCTTGCAGTGTAAGAAGGAGATTAACCCCTTCTCTGAGGATGGCAAAATCCGCATCGTTTGGGTGCCTAGCCATATAGAAGTAAAGGGAAATGAAAGGGCAGACGATTTGGCGGTGAAGGCTAGAAGACTGCCGTCAATAAACTTGGTTAACCCGAAGCCTTTCGGGTCGACGCAGTCCGAGATAAGGGAGTGGGCGACGAATGCGCATGCAACATTGTGAAACAGAGAAACGGTCGGTAGGTCGGCAAATATCTATGGGGGGATCCAGATCGTGAGAAGACGAGGCTATTACTAAAAGGAGGCAAGAAGGAGGTCAGTATAGCTATTGGTATCATAACGGGACACAAAGGACTACGAGCTCACTTATGCAAAATTGGTGCGGCAAGTGATAGTATGTGTAGGGCATGCGGGGAAGATGATGAGACGTTGGTGCATTTCCTTTGTCATTGCCCGACTTTCGCGTCTAACAGATATCGGAACTTGATGGAGACACAATACCAAACATGAACCAACTTAGAGGAGTGGTATTGAAAACAATTAAGAATTTTGTAAGTAGCACGGAATTCTAAACTTAAAATTTTCTTATTAGAGGTAACTTTATAGTTTTTAGAGCGCACAACAAGCCGATTAGTGGCTTAAGTGTATGTCCATAGTGGCATGGGGCGGATTAATATCTGTACCCTCTTTCAACCTTACCTAACCTAACCTAAATTGCAAAATTCGAAGCTGGTTTCGGTCAAAATTGCAACCAAAAATTGAGAGTTGAATAACTCGGAAAACAATATCTTGTATGGCAGACCTCTAGCGTACTTTTTGTGGTTATTTTGAGCACTATTCAGCGAAAAACGTTGTCAAAATTTTGAAATTTGACTACAACCAAAGATTTGGCATTCCCAACAAATTTTCGAAATACCGGGGTGACCAACTTTAGGGGCCAGACAAAAGTCGCCCGGACAACACGACCTCGCTAACAACTCAGTTCTAATCATTCCATTCCGTTCTTACACGGCATATATTTTACTAGATTTTTCGGTGCATCATAGGTTGAGGGGTAGACTAATCTCGTCATTTCGTTGGCAAAACCTTCCTTTTCGTCCGTCAGTATATACTTCTTATTGACGCAGTTGGATTCTGTTTAACAAATTGTACGAACTATTTTATTTAAAATTTTTAGAAAAATATTCTCATAATACAGCGGTCAAAAAAAGTATTCATCATTAGCAAAATTGATAATAAATTCACTTATTTTGGGTAATTGAAGAAAATTTAAAGTAAACAAATAATGCAGTTTTATGCAATAGTTTATTTTTCGTAATATGTTTTAAAATAAATTCAAAAAATAAATTTAATTAGCGCAAAAAATGCAATTTTATATAATAACACCAAAGAACAAAAAAAGTATTCATCATTGATGTGCTATCATCAAAGTCAAATTCAAATATTATTTGGGAATCCCCCTTTTCTGTTTTATTTAGTAAAGGAGGCTTTGCCCTTGACAGCAAATATTTAATTTCATTGAAAATATAGTTTTTGTCAAAATGGGTCGTAAGCAAAACGAGGTTTCTGATGAGGTAAAAGTTTTGATAATAAAACACCACAGGAATGGTTTAACTCAAAAAACTATAAGTGAAATATTAAATAGACCACGATCTACTATACAATCCATCATCAGAAAGTGGACAGAAACGAAAACTGTTGACAATAAACCAAGATCTGGTCGACCAAAAGCACTTTCAGTTGGAGATGTGCGTTGGCTAGTGCGGCAAGTTCAGAAAACTCCGAAGACAAATGCGACCATTCTTCGTAAAAACACTATGGAATATTTAGGGAAGGAAGTTACTACACAAACAGTTCGAAAAACACTCAAAAGGCAAAGTTACAGAGGAAGAACTGCACGTAAGAAGCCCTTTATAAATAAAATAAACCGAGTGAAAAGGCTAAACTTCGCAAAAATGTATGTAAAACAGCCCGAATCATTTTGGAAAACAGTCATTTTTGCAGACGAGAGCAAGTTTAATCTTTTTGGGTGCGATGGAAAGGTCATAGTGTACAGAAAACCAAATACAGAGCTTGAAGAACGAAACACAGTTGCTACTGTAAAACATGGTGGAGGTGGTTTAATGGTTTGGGGGTGTATGGCGGCTTCAGGAGCGGGAAATCTTGGAATTATTAATGGAGTAATGGATCATAAGTATTACATTGACATTTTAAAGAGGAATTTAAAAGATAGTGCTGTAAAACTTGGGCTTGGTAATAACTTTCAATATTATCAAGATAATGACCCCAAACATTCTGCTTTAAATACCAAGATGTGGATGCTGTATAACTGCCCCAAAGTCATTAAAACTCCTCCTCAAAGTCCCGACTTGAACCCAATTGAACATCTTTGGGAACATCTCGAACGCAAATTGAGAACGCGCAATTTTTCGAGCAAGAGTCAAATGCAACAGGTGATAATGGAGGAATGGACTAATATAGACCAAAATATAACCGCTAAATTAGTCCAATCGATGTCAAACCGTTTAAAAGAAGTTATAAGACGCGGTGGTCGAATAACAAAGTATTAATTTTTTTAAATTATGTTATTTATTTTTTTGTTTTTTTTGCAATGATGAATACTTTTTTTGTTTAATTTTTTGTGTTCAGCTGTAAAATGGCCCTTTTTGTTCCAATAAATACTATTTTTTTCTTTAAAAACAATGAAATTGTGTACATATATATCACACAAGCACTACTGCATCATTAGTTTAATATGTTTTTATTCCAATTGTCTTTTGTAGACTTATTAAAAAAAAACATTGAATGATGAATACTTTTTTTGACCGCTGTATAAGAAAAGATTTGCTCTGCTATTAGAGCGATATCAAGATATGGTCCGGTTTGGACCACAATTAAATTATATGTTGGAGACCTGTGTAAAATGTCAGCCAATTCGAATAATAATTGCGCCCATTGGGGCTCAAGAAGTAAAATAGAGAGATTCAGACAAACAAACAAGCAAACAAACAAACAAACAAACAAACAAACAAACAAACAAACAAACAAACAAACAAACAAACAAACAAACAAACAAACAAACAAACAAACAAACAAACAAACAAACAAACAAACAAACAAACAAACAAACAAACAAACAAACAAACAAACAAACAAACAAACAAACAAACAAACAAACAAACAAACAAACAAACAAACAAACAAACAAACAAACAAACAAACAAACAAACAAACAAACAAACAAACAAACAAACAAACAAACAAACAAACAAACAAACAAACAAACAAACAAACAAACAAACAAACAAACAAACAAACAAACAAACAAACAAACAACCAAACAAACAAACAAAACAAGTAAAAGCGTGCTAAGTTCGGGCCGAATCTTATATACCCTCCACCATGGATCGCATTTGTCGAGTTCTTTTCCTGGCATCTCTTCTTAGGCAAAAAAAAGATACAGCGGTCAAAAAAAGTATTCATCATTAGCAAAATTGATAATTTATTATTTTGGGTAATTGAAGAAAATTTAAAGTAAACAAATAATGCAGTTTTATGCAACAGTTTATTTTTCGTAATATGTTTTAAAATAAATTCAAAAAATAAATTTAATTAGCGCAAAAAATGCAATTTTATATAATAACACCAAAAACAGAACAAAAAAAGTATTCATCATTGATGTGCTATCATCAAAGTCAAATTCAAATATTATTTGGGAATCCCCCTTTTCTGTTTTATTTAGTAAAGGAGGCTTTGCCCTTGACAGCAAATATTTAATTTCATTGAAAATATAGTTTTTGTCAAAATGGGTCGTAAGCAAAACGAGGTTTCTGATGAGGTAAAAGTTTTGATAATAAAACACCACAGGAATGGTTTAACTCAAAAAACTATCAGTGAAATATTAAATAGACCACGATCTACTATACAATCCATCATCAGAAAGTGGACAGAAACGAAAACTGTTGACAATAAACCAAGATCTGGTCGACCAAAAGCACTTTCAGTTGGAGATGTGCGTTGGTTAGTGCGGCAAGTTCAGAAAACTCCGAAGACAAATGCGACCATTCTTCGTAAAAACACTATGGAATATTTAGGGAAGGAAGTTACTACACAAACAATTCGAAATACACTCAAAAGGCATAGTTACAGAGGAAGAACTGCACGTAAGAAGCCCTTTATAAATAAAATAAACCGAGTGAAAAGGCTAAACTTCGCAAAAATGTATGTAAAACAGCCCGAATCATTTTGGAAAACAGTCATTTTTGCAGACGAGAGCAAGTTTAATCTTTTTGGGTGCGATGGAAAGGTCATAGTGTACAGAAAACCAAATACAGAGCTTGAAGAACGAAACACAGTTGCTACTGTAAAACATGGTGGAGGTGGTTTAATGGTTTGGGGGTGTATGGCGGCTTCAGGAGCGGGAAATCTTGGAATTATTAATGGAGTAATGGATCATAAGTATTACATTGACATTTTAAAGAGGAATTTAAAAGATAGTGCTGTAAAACTTGGGCTTGGTAATAACTTTCAATATTATCAAGATAATGACCCCAAACATTCTGCTTTAAATACCAAGATGTGGATGCTGTATAACTGCCCCAAAGTCATTAAAACTCCTCCTCAAAGTCCCGACTTGAACCCAATTGAACATCTTTGGGAACATCTCGAACGCAAATTGAGAACGCGCAATTTTTCGAGCAAGAGTCAAATGCAACAGGTGATAATGGAGGAATGGACTAATATAGACCAAAATATAACCGCTAAATTAGTCCAATCGATGTCAAACCGTTTAAAAGAAGTTATAAGACGCGGTGGTCGAATAACAAAGTATTAATTTTTTTAAATTATGTTATTTATTTTTTTGTTTTTTTTGCAATGATGAATACTTTTTTTGTTTAATTTTTTGTGTTCAGCTGTAAAATGGCCCTTTTTGTTCCAATAAATACTATTTTTTTCTTTAAAAACAATGAAATTGTGTACATATATATCACACAAGCACTACTGCATCATTAGTTTAATATGTTTTTATTCCAATTGTCTTTTGTAGACTTATTAAAAAAAAAACATTGAATGATGAATACTTTTTTTGACCGCTGTATGTCAAATGTTCCTTTCGATGCGACTGTCACTCGAATTTTAGATGGGACCAGCAGCACATGAAAAACTAAATGCAATGAACTCAGTGTCGTTTTGCACTATTGCTCACCAAAGTAAACTCACATTTAGATTGCTGCTGCATTGGTCGTAACTAATGGCATAAACGCGAATCCTCGAATTATGAAATGCGGTTTAAGTGGGCCCATGTTATAATCGCAAGTGAATGGTTAATGGAGATAGTGAAGGGACTCACCAGAGGATGGGTATGTGGCAAACGGAAGGGTGAGCAAAAAAAGTTTCGGGCACACAATTAGCATGTTTTACTGGGCAGCACTTGAAACGTTCGTTTTGCTTGTTACGCATACATTTGTTTTTTGATAACTCAGCATGCAAATATTGTGTTTGTGTTAATGTTGCTGTACAACTAGTGTCTTGCTAAATCCAGATATCTTGCTCTGCCAGCAATTAGTGTGGTCAGATGAGTTGAGGTTAAATACTTTGAGGATTTCGAAATAAGAATCCTCAATTTGTGGTTGCTAAGCAAAGGAACAGAGTGCTTCTTTCAACTAACGAATTGAATAAGAGATTTCAAAACAGACTTTTTTTGTAAAAATGGGTTGCGCCTTTCGAATTATGATCAATTGATAATTTTGAAATAGGTTATTGTTTTATGGTTACATGATAAACTTTCAAAGGTCCAAATCAGATTATAAAAGCGTCCTCTAGTGGATCAGGATGTCAAATCGGGGTATATAAATATCGAAGCTGTATCCAAATATAAGGCGATACGGTCCATGTGCAAAATTTCATGCAGGTAGCTTCATATTTTTATACCCAACACCACTACTCTGGTACGGGGTATTAGAACTTGGTGAAATAGTTAGTAACACCTAAAAGGAAGTGAGATAGACCCATTGCTTCGCATATCGATCGAATCAGAAAGTGATTCTGATTTAGCTATGCCCGTCTGTCCATATTAATTTGTGTACAAACTACAGGCCGCAATTTTCATCCGATCGTCTTAAAATTCGGTATGAGCATGTTTTTCAGCCTAGAGACGAAGACTATTGAAATTGAAAAAAATCGGTTCACATTTGGATATAGCTCACTTATGTACGTTCGTCCGATTTGCAATAATACTCCATTCTCTTGAAATTTGGAAGGAAAGATTTTTTATGACTCCCGACATTACGAATGAATTTCATTGAAATCGATGCAGATTTGGATATAGCTCCCATATATATGTTCGTCCGTTTTGCAGTAATCTTATATATAAAAATTAATTTGCGTTTGTTTGTAGGTTTGTTTGTTTGTATGTTTGTGTGTTCCTTATAGACTCAGAAACGGCTAAACCGATTTTCTTGAAATTTTCACAGATGGTGCATAATGACTCCGTGGTGCAAATAGGGTACTACATTTTTTGATTTCTGAAGGGGGGCGGACTCTCCCCCTTACCCTTATTTTCAGAAACGCCAGATCTCGGAGATGGGTGGTGCGATTTAAGCGAAATTTTGTGTGCTCTCATATAGTATCCCAAAAATAACAAGTAAAAGCGTGCTAAGTTCGGCCGGGCCGAATCTTATATACCCTCCACCATGGATCGCATTTGTCGAGTTCTGTTCCCGGCATCTCTTCTTAGGCAAAAAAGGATATAAGAAAATATTTGCTCTGCTATTAGAGCTATGGTCCGGTTTGGACCACAATTAAATTATTTGTTGGAGACCTGTGCAAAATGTCAACCAATTCGAATAAGAATTGCGCCTTTTGGGATTTATATGGGAGTTTTATCGGGCTATAGACCGATTCAGATCATAATAAACAAGTATGTTGATGGCCATAAGAGGATCCGTCGTACAAAATTTCAGCCAAATCGGATAATAATTGCGACCTCTAGAAGCTCAAGATGTCATAGATCTGTTTATATGGCAGCTAAATCAGATTACGAACCGATTTGAACCGTACTTGGCACAGTTGTTAAATATCATAACAAAATACTTCGTGCAAAAATTCATTCAAGTCAAGACCCAAGATCGGTTTATATGACAGCTATATCAGGTCATGGACCGATTTGAACTATACTTGGCACTGTTGTTGGATATCGAAACAAGACATGTCGTGCTAAATTTCATTCCAATCGGATAAGAATTGCGCACTCTAGAGGCTCAAGAAGTCAAGACCCAAGATCGGTTTATATGGCAGCTATATCAAAACATATACCGTTATGGTCCATTTACAATACCAACCTACACTAATAAGAAGTATTTGTGCAAAATTTCAAGCGGCTAGCTTTACACCTTCGGAAGTTAGCGTGCTTTCGACAGACAGACGGACGGACGGGCGGACAGACGGACGGACATGGCTAGATCGACAAAAAATGTCGCGACGATCAAGAATATATATACTTTATGGGGTCCCAAACGAATATTTCGAGTAGTTACAAACAGAATGACGAAATTAGTGGAGGTGTAGGGTATACAAATTTGGTATCCAAATTTCGGATGGGGTACCTAGGGTGGCTGCCCCACCCTAAAACTTACCAAACTTATATTTGGACCAATCACTACAATATGGGACTCAAATGAAAGGTATTTAGGGTAAGAAAACGTATCTGATATCCAATTGTCGGACCAAGGGGGACCACACCAAGCCCCAAAACACCCCTAAATCGGACATATTTACCGACCATGGCACTATGGGACTCAAATGAAAGGTATTTGCGAGTAGAACACAAATCTGATATCCAAATATGGGACCACGTTTTTGGGGGTCCACCCCTTTCCCAAAACACCCCCCAAACAGGACTTATTTACTGACCATGGGAATATGGGGCTTAAATAAAAGGTATTTGAACGTAAAATACGAATCTGATATCCAAATATGAGACCAAGTGTTTGGTGGGGCCGCCTCTCACCAAAAAGTTCCTCCAAAGGGGGATGTCCCACCACCATAACAACCCCCAAATAGGACGTATTTGCTCACCAAGACAATTTGGGTCTTAAAGAGAGTGGGACTAAATATTCATAGTTTTTAGGGCCAATACCCCAAACCGAACATAATTGCTGACTTTTGCAATAAGGAGTTTAAATGAGATTATAAACTTTTGTTTCATATAAAGTAAAAGAAGGCGCAGCCCGGGCCCGGGTCATATACAATCCAATTTGTGCTCGTTTGTAGTTTGTGTTCCTTATATACTCAGAAACGGCTGAACCGATTTTCTTGAAATTTTCACAGATGGTGCATAATAATCCCGCGGTGAAAATACTACATTCCCTAATTTTCAGAAACGCCAGATTTCGGATATGGTACCTAGAGGGGTCGCCCCACCCTAAAACCTACCAAACATATATATAGACCAATCACGACAATATGAGACTCAAATGAAAGGTATTTAGGATAAGAAAACGTACCTGATATCCAAATGTCGGACCAAGTGTTAGGGGGACCACCCCCTAATACAAATACGAATCTGATATCCAATTGTGTGACCACGTTTCCGGGGGGTCCACCCCTTTCCCAAAACACCCCCAAACAGGACTTATTTACTGACCATAGGAATATAGGGCTTAAATAAAAGGAATTTAGGTACAGAAATCGAATCTGATATTCAAATATGGGACCAAGTGTTTTGGGGGCCGCCTCTCCCCAAAAACATCCCCAAGGGGACAAATTTACAATCATAGCAATATGGGGCTCAAATGAAAGGTATTTGCGAGTAGAGCACGAATCTGATATCAATATTCGGGAAAAGTGTCTATGGGGCCACCCCACCCCCACAACACCACACAAATATTATATATTTGCTGACTATTGCAATATGAGGCTCAAATAAGAGGGTTTTTAGAGTAGAACACGAATCCGATTTATATTTTCATGGCCAACTCACTGAGAAGCCGCCCATCCCCCAAAAGGTAAAGGTATTTGGGAGTAGAATACGAATTTGATTTCCAAATGTAGGACCGTGTATTTAGGGTATCACTTCTTCCCCAAAACACCCCCCAAAGGGTCAAAATTTTTCGACCATGCTAATATGTTGCTGAAATGAAAGGTATTTGATTAGAAAACGAATTTGATAACCCATTTTGCGGTCATGAGTTTGGGGGACGTCTCATCGTTTCCCAATGGCAATATTGGGTTTAAATAAATTGTATTTGAAACAAGAGCACGATGCTGATATTTTTCAGGGCCAAATGCCTGAGGGACCACCGCACCCCCGAAAACACCCCTAAATCAGATATCATAAGAATATCGGGCTGAAATAAAGTATTTTAAGAATGGAGTAGACCTTACATCCAAACTTAAATTCGTAGACCAATAAAGATCATATGAGTTTCCGATAAAGGCAATTATATTGTTAAACTGTTAGTCAAGCGATATATTTTTTTCGTTGCATGGCAATTGCAAGGAAAAGTAAAAGAATGCGCAGCGGAGCGGGCCCTGGTCAGGTAGTAATATAATTAAATGGTAATTTGTTAACAGATTATCTTGAAATTTGGCAGGAAGGCCTTTTTCTTGACTCTCGACATTACTGGAAATCGGTTTAGAATTAGATATTGTTGTCATGTATGTATATCGCCCGATTTTCACCTCTAGAGCCATTGCAATCGCATTTCTTGACCAATCTTGCAACAATTTTGCAAAACGGTTTCGCCGACTACTACTACAATATTACAGTTTGAACATATTTGCTCGAAATTTGATACGGATTGTTTAATAACCCATCTAAAGACACCCGCCGAGATTCATCACATCCCACATTGTACTTATAGGGTAGGTTATGGGTATTATACAGTCGGCACCGCCCGTCTTTTGCGGTTCCTTACTGGCTACTCACTACATGAGTACGACAAGCGGACGGACACACCTATATAAACCTAAATTAAACTTAAATTGTGAAGTGGATATAGGTAGCGTCGGGGGACGACGCTACCTATATCCCAATAAAAACAACACCAAACTGTTATGTAGGACGACCGACAACATATTGTACTCAAATGAAAGTCCTTTGTGCAGGAGGGCAATCCCCCTCCCCCAATCCAACCAGAAAAAAAAAATTAAAAATAATCTTATATATAAAAATCAATTTGTGTTTGTTTGTTTGTGTGTTCCTTATAGACTCAGAAACGACTGAACCGATTTACTTGAAATGTTCACTGATGTTGCATAATGATCCCGTGGTGAAAATAGGGTACTAAAGTTTTTTATATCTGAAGGGAGAGCGGACTCCCCCCTTACACTAATTTTCAGAAACGCCAGATCTTGGAGATGGATGGTGCGATTTAAGCGACATTTTGTGTGCTCTTTAATAATAACCTACAAACAAGAATTTGGTATTTGGCGCCACCCCAAAACCTATCAAATGGATTATTCTAAAAATGTATACAAAATAAATTTAGTTGAAGGTCATTATTTTGTTCTACATACCAAACTTTTGTCAAACCACAAAAATTAAAAACAGAAAAAGAATGATCGAGAAGCCGGTATACATGGGAGCTATATCAGGTTCTTGATACACATGCTATCACTTGCCCCACCGATTTTACATACCTATACTGACCTTCTTCTTGCTTCCTTTCAGTAATAGCCTCGTCTTCTCACGATCTGGATCCCTCCATCCTACATCTGGATCCTTGCCGTCCTACCGACCGTTTCGCTGTTCCACAATGTTGCATGCGCATTCGTCGCCCACTCCTTTAACTCGGACTGCGTCGACCCGTAAGGCTTCGGGTTAACCAAGTTTATTGACAGCAGTCCTCTGGCCTTCACCGCCAAATCGTCTGCCCTTTCATTCCCCTTACTCCGTTATGGCACGGCAACCAAACGATGCGAATTTTGTCATCCTCAAAGATGGCGTTAATCTCCTTCGTACACTGCAAGACTGTTCGTGACCTTACCGTCCTGGTTGTTATTGCCCTTATGGCAATTTTACTGTCGGTAAAGATGTTTACACTCGACGTCTTCGGGTAAAAGTAACACCACACCACTTCACGCATTCCGTGATCGCCCGGATCTCCACCTGCAGGACCGTATTATGGTCAGGCAGTCTAAAACAGATCTCAGTCCCTGCGTTCTCAATGTTAAACCTCAGGACCACTCTGTCCTCTAGCTTCGATCCACCCGTGTAACATGATCTTCCAGATGGCAATACTAGGGTTCCGTCAAACCAAGACTGTGCCGATGGCAGCAGAGACTCGCACTCGACTTCAAGGTTCATCTCAGGTATCCAATCGGAAACCTCTTCCCTTCCTTCAAGGTTTCCTATCGTCACCTCGATTATACCGCTCTGGTATGACCTGCTCCCAACCTCAATCCATTCTCCCATCTCCTTAAGTCTCATAGCCGCAGTGGCTGCCTCACACTTAATCTGTATGTCAATGTGTCGGATATCTAGCATAGTCTCCAGTGCCCTAGTGGGCGTGGACCTCATCGCTCCTCCTATGCCAAGACAACATGATCTCTGAACCTGTTTTATGGTCCTTATGTTGCACTTTTTCTCTATAGTAGTCCATCAAACTACTGAGGCGTAAGTAAGTATTGGTCTATTTATGCTCCTGTAAAGCCAGTGGACTATCCTCGGATCCAGGCCCTATTTGGAGCCTAAGGCCCGTATACATTGTGCCCAACATCTGTCAGCTTTCTCAGTACGCTCCTGAATGTGATACTTCCAATTCAGTTTCCTGTCCAAGATCACACCTAAGTAATAAACTTGTCAGATATCGAAATCATATTATTGAGGAAACATGGTGCGTTAAATTGGCCTACCTTCGTCTTCCTCGTGAATAGGCATATTTCAGTCTTCTCTGAGTTAACAGCGAGACCTCTAAGTCTAGCCCAATCATATGCCATATGCAGGACCCTTTCGGCCCATCTGCATAGCTCGTTCGGATCATTATCCCTTAGAAGTGTTACAACATCGTCTGCGTAGCAGACGGGTTCAAATCCCTCCTCAGTCAGCATCCGTAATAGGTCATTTATGGTGGTCACCCATAGGAGTGGCGTTAAAATGCCCTCCTGTCGCGTGCCCTGTGCCACTTTCTACCTTAATTTATGCCATGGGACACACAATTTATCCACTTGTTCCTTATCATATGGTTTATCCAGTCTCTAAGGACCGGGTCCTATTCTATCCGGATCTGCCTTCAAATGTTACTTTCTGGACCGGTCCCGATCCGCTGCGCCCTCTTTTACTTTATATGGAACAAAATTTTCCCTTGGAATATTTATTTTCGACAATTAAAGAGATTTTAGTGAAATGCCATGCTACGAAAATAGTATATCGCTTGACTAACAGTTTAACAATATAAGGGCCTTTATCTGAATCCCATCTTTAGTGGTCTACGAATTTAAGTTTGGAAGTAAGGTGAACTCTATTCTTAAAATACTTTATTTCAGCCCGATATTCTCATGATGTCTGATTTAGGGGTATTTTCGGGGGTGAGGTGGTCCCCCAGACACTTGGCCCTGAAAAAATATCAGCATCGTGCTCTTCTCTCAAATACTATTATTTAAACCACATATTGCACTTGGTTTTGAGGGAAGTTTACAGGATGAGGCGTCCCCCAAAAATGGCCCAAGATGGTTATCAAATTCGTTTTCTAATTTCAAATACTTTTCATTTGAGCCACATATTGGCATGGTCGAAAAATGTTTCCGCTTTGGGGGGTGTTTCGGGGAAGGGGTGTTGCCTAAAATACATGGTCCTACATTTGGATATCAAATTCGTATTCTACTCCCAAATACCTTTATTTGAACCCCATATTGCGATGGTCCGTAAAAAATTGCTATTTGTAGGGTATTTTGGAAAAGGGATAGACACCTAGAAAATTGGTCCCGAAAGTTGGTATCAATTTTTGCTCTACCCCCAACTCCTTTCATTTAAGCCCCACATTGATATGGTTATAAATATGCCAGATCTAGGGGTGTTTTGGGGAGTGGGGTGGTCCCCCGAACACTAAGTCCTGAAAATATATCAGCAATGTGCACTTTTCTCATACATTTGAACCCCATATTGCCATTGGCCTCAAAATTGTATATCAAACTCGTTTTCTAATCTCAAGTACCATTCACTTAACCCCTACGTGAAAAAGCCAGCAAATATGTCCGGTTTGGTGTATGGGCTCCAGAAACTATGAATATCGAGCTCCACTGTCTTGAAGAGCAAACACGTTCTATTTGGGGGTTGTTATGGTGGTGGGTCTGCTAGACTGTTGGTCCCGAATATTGATCTCCATTTTTCCTTAGTCGGCAAACATGACCGGTTTGGGGGTTGTTATGGAGAATGGGGCGACCACTCAGTGACTTGGCTTTGAAAATATATATCAGATTCGTGTTCTACTCTAAAATACCACTTACTTGAGCCTCATATTGCAATGGTCAGCAAATACTTCCTATTTGGGTGGTGTTATGGGGGTGGTGTGGCCCCATAGACACTTATCCCGAACATTGATATTAGATTAGTGCTTTACTTCCAAAGACCTTTCATTTGAGTCCCATATTGCTATGATCGTAAATTTATCTTCTTTGGGGTATGTTCTCGGTGATGGGTGGCCCCCAAAACACATGACTCCACATCTGGATATCAGATTCGTATTCTGCACTCAAATAGCTTTTTTTTGAGCCCCATAGTCAGTAAATAAGTCCCGTTTGGGGGGTGTTTTGGGAAAGGGGCAGACCCCCAGAAACTTTGTCCCAAATTTGGATGTCATATTCGTATTTTACTCGAAAATACCTTTCATTTGAGTCCCACATTGGCATGGTCTGTAAATATGTCCGTTTAGGGGTGTCTAGGAGGTTGGGGTGGTCCCCAAACACTTGGTCCGACAATTGGATATCAGATACGTTTTCTAATCTAAAATACCTTTCATTTGAGTCTCATCGTCGTGATTGGTGTATATATATGAAGTAAAAGGAGACGCAGCGATATATATGTATATATATATATATATACATACATATATATATATATATATATATATATATATATATATATATATATATATATATATACTAGCTGACCCGGGCCCGATTCGCTGCGCCTTCTTTTACTTCATATGGAACAAAAGTTTCCTTGGAATATTTATTTCCGACAATTAAAGATCTTTTAGTTAAATACCATGCAAACTTGACTAAAGGTTTAACAATATAAAGCCTTTATCTGAATCCCACATGATCTTTATTGGTCTACGAATTTAAGTTTGGATGTAAGGTGTACTCCATTCTTAAAATACTTCATTTCAATCCAATTTTTTCATGATGTCTGATTTAGTGATGTTTTCGGGGGAGAGGTGGTCCCCCAGATACTTGGCCCTGAAAAATATCAGCATCGTGCTCTTCTCCCAAATACTATTTATTTAAACACCATATTACCATTGGCTTAAGGAGTTTATTGGATGAGGCGTCCCCCAAATACATGCCCCCAAGATTGGTTATCAAAGTCGTTTTCTACTCTGAAATAACTTTCACTTGAACCACATATTCGCATGGTCGAACATTTTTTTTCCTTTAGGGGTGATTTGGGATCACCCCTTTCCCAAAACACCCCCAAAGTCCTAAATACATGGTCCTAAATTTGGATATCAAATTCGTATTCTACTCCCAAGTACCTTTTATTTAAGCCCCATATTACCAATAAGTCCTGTTTGGGCGTGTTTTGGGGAAGGGATGGACCCCCAGAAAATTGGTCCCAAAAGTGGGTACCAATTCTTGCTCTACTCACCAATTCCTTTCATTTAAGCTCCACACTGACATGGAGCTAATTAAAAATGCCCGATTTAGGGGTGTTTTGGAGCTTGGGGTGGTCCCCCTAACACTTGGTCCGACAATTGGATATCAGATACGTTTTCTTATCCTAAATACCTCTCATTGCCGTCCCATATTGTCGTGATTGGTCTAAATATATGTTTGGTAGGTTTTAGGGTGGGGCAGCCCCCTTGGTACGCCATCCGAAATTTGGATACCAAATTTTTATTTTTAGGGTACTATATGAGAGCACACAAAATTTTGCTTAAATCGCACCACCCATGTCCGAGATCTGGCGTTTCTGAAAATTAGGGTAAGGGCGAGGGTCCGCCCCCTCTTAAGATATCAAAAAATATAGTACCCTATTTTCACCACGGGGTCATTATGCACCATCTGTGAAAATTTCAAGAAAATCGGTTCAGCCGTTTCTGAGTCTATAAGGAACACGCAAATAGATAAGGGAGTGGGCGAGGAATGCGCATGCAACATTGTGAAACAGCGAAACGGTCGGTAGGACGGCGAAAATCCTATGGGGGATCCAGATCGTGAGAAGACGAGGCTATTACTGAAAAGAAGCAAGAAGGAGGTCAGTATAGCTTTTGGTATCATAACGGGGCACTTAGGACTACGAGTTCACTTATGTAAAGTCGGTGCGGCAAGTGAAAGCATGTGTAGGGCATGCGGGGAAGATGATGAGACGTAGGAGCATATCCTTTGTCATTGCCCGACTTTCGCGTCTGAACAGATACCGGTACTTAGATGGAGACACAATACCAGACATGAACAAACTTAGTGGTATTAAAAACAATTAAGGTAGTAGCACGTAATTCCCAACTTAAAATTTTCTGTTTAGAGGTTATTTTATATTTTTAGAGCGCCCAACAAGCCGATTACTGGCTTAGGTGTATGTCCATATTGGCATGGGGCGGATTAATATCTGCACCCTCTTTTCAACCTAACAAAACCTAACCGATTCTGTCGAAATTTTGCAGGAAAAATTTTAAATGACTCTTAATATTGCTGGTGAATTTCATAGAAATCGGCCCAGATGTAGATATAGCTGTCATATATGTATATCGCCAGATGTTCACCCCAAGAGCCACTACAAGCGCATTGTTTGACCAAACTTGCCAACGCTTTCCTCGACGACTACCACATTATCTGAGAAGTTTGCTCGAAATCGGTTCAGAATTAGGTTCCATATATATGTTCGTCAGATTTTTGGGTAATTTGCCATAATGTTGTCATTTGTCAACAGTTTGAACATAATTGCTCGCCGAGGTCTATCAAAATTGGTTCAGAATTGGATATAGCTCCCACATTGTACTTATAGTGTTGGTGTAGAGTATTTTACAGTGGGCACTGCCCGACTTTTGTCCTTCCTTACTGGTTTAATTTATGTTTCTTTATTTGAAGAATCCCAATATGTTAATATGCAAGAAGATGATAGCTTTTATACAATAAACAAAGAAATATCCCGAGGGAACCGCATATTGCTTCCCATGTCTTAAAGCTAAAATAACGGACTACGCCAACTGATGAAATATCTGCATCACGGTCAATAACCACCAGCTGAACTATGCAGGCTTATCCAATAAACTCAGTGAGCTCCTCGTAAACAAGATGTGCGCGAATGGAAATAAAAACATCTAAAACTTTTACGTAGTATAATTATTTAAGACCAAACGGGACATTTACGTTTGCACTAATAAATACTACTCTAATTAACACAGAAGAAATAACTTTAATGCTTCTCCGAATGTAAATGACAATGACATATTCGGCTAAAGTAACTGATTGGTTGAAGTACTAACTAAAACAGAAATTGTATGCATATGACTGAAATCGTAGTTGAGCTATCTCTTTGTTTGTGCTCCGTAAGAATTTTCAAATAATAAGTAGTTGTTACAACAACTAGAGGCAAAACAAATTTATTTTTTTTTTTGCCTGTTATTTTTTATTGCAAATGATTGGCACAACCAATAGATTGATTATGAACATCTTCATTAAATGCTTTCAATAGTATCGTAATCAAGTTAACTACTGAACTAAGAAAATGACTGATATTTGGTGCTTTCAATTAAAAATTATTTACTATTAACATCAATTTATTCTTATAATCGAATTCCAACCTATTATTTCTCTCAGAGTACATTTTGGCGACCAGAACATTTTTTTTGAAGTTCCCATTAAAACAATGGGGAATCATGTGATGGATATTTTTGACTGGAGTGTGGCGCACAAGCCTCCTATACACGCCCTCCACCAAACAGCTGTAAACACAAGTTTTGACAATATGGGGTTAAATTAAAGGTATAAACTTGTGGCCGGCGAATCTGACATCTTTATTCTGCTCATATATCTAGCGGACCACTTCCCTCCATAACAGTTGATCAGTCATAATGACCTAACAGGACTAATGTTGCCACTCAAGAAAATTATTTATGTTTGAGCCTAGTAAAGCGCTTTTACTTCCTACTTTCGCCGTTATACTGAGTTGAATGAACCAATAGTATGCACCAGATTTGGGCATATTTGTATGCAGCTGCCACATATCCCTGTTTTTCTTCTGATGGCATTGAACGCACAAAGCCCGCATTTCATACCCAGATTTACGAAATTTAGAAGAGATCCCTTATCACTCGTACCAGTTATAGTCAATATCAACTCTTACGCCCTTTTCCTGAAATTCTGATTGTAACTACTCGAAATATTCGTCTGAGACCCCATAAAGTATATATATTCTTGATCGTCGTGGTATTTTATGTCGATCTAGCCATGTCCGTCTGTCTGTCCGTCCGTCCGTCCGTCTGTCTGTCGAAAGCACGCTAACTTCCGAAAGAGTAAAGCTAGCCGCTTGAAATTTTGCACAAATACTTCTTATTAGTGTAGGTCGGTTGGTATTGTAAATGGGCCATATCGGTCCATGTTTTGATATAGCTGCCATATAAACCGATCTTGGGTCTTGACTTCTTGAGCCTCTAGAGTGCGCAATTCTTATCCGATTGGAATGAAATTTTGCACGACGTGTTTTGTTACGATATCCAATAACTGTGCCAAGAATGGTTCAAATCGGTTCATAACCTGATATAGCTGTCATATAAACAGATCTGGGGACTTGACTTTTTGGGCTTCTAGAGGGCGCAATTCCTATCCGATTTGGCTGAAATTTCGCAAGACGTTTTTTATTGTTACTTTCAACAACTATGTCATATAAAGTACAAGTCGGTTCATAACCTGATATAGCTGCCATATTAACCGATCTGGGATCTTAACTTCTTGAGCCTCTAGAGGTCGCAATTATTATCCGATTTGCCTGAAATTTTGTACGACGGATTCTCTCATGACAATTAACATACGTGTTTATTATGGTCTGAATCGGTCTATAGCCCGATACAGCTCCCATATCAATCGATCTCTCTATTTTACTTCTTGAACCCACAAAGGGCGCAATTCTTATTCGAATTGGCTGACATTTTACACAGGTTTCCAACATATAATTTAATTGTGGTCCAAACCGGACCATATCATGATATCGCTCTAATAGCAGAGCAAATCTTTTCTTATATCCTTTATTTTGCCTAAGAAGAGATACCGGGAAAATAACTCGACAAATGCGATCCATGGTGGAGGGTATATAAGATTCGGCCCGGCCGAACTTAGCACGCTTTTACTTGTTAGTAATTAATTTGGTATTTACGTACATGTTTGTTGGAAAAACCTACCAAAATTGAGGTCAACCTACCAAGAGCATATAAACCTACCAATTTTGGTAGGAACCTACCAGAAACGGCAAACCTGAATAGGACACTGTGTTATTTAATTAATTTGGGGACATAAATTAATGCAGATGGCGGCCTACCCCCAAAGTTATGACGTTCAGTGTGATAGGAGGAATTGCAAACCTTAACGTCTAGGTGGCAGCCATTTTTAGCTCATCGATAAGTGGTCTTCTTTTCCGAGACAAATCCAAACGACGTGCTGCTGCGCAACACTTTTTTGTAGAAACGTTTTACATAGTTTAGTCACTAAGAACTGTCGCCACCGCACCAAATATATAGACAGGTAAATTAGTTCTTTATAACAGGGAATCGTTTAATATGGCAATTTAATTTCATTTAAAGAAGACTAAATGATGACTATTTAATAGGTATGTTACATGATGGTTAATGTTATAGGCGCTAAGTCACTCCAAGCGAGTAGCATCACAGACAAAGGAAATCTATAAACTCATAACAAAATGTTCAAAAAGTTCTAACAGATGGGAGAAATATCAAATTTTCAGTCGTTTATATGTGATTGCGCAAGAATCCGGGGCGACATGGAACGAAGAACTTTCAAGTTATTTTATTAACATTTTGAGTTTTAAAGTCAATACCTTTCCTTTGTCGAGGACAGCACTAACATTTAAATTAGCGCCATCTGGGGCTGTTTTCAATTGGATCAACTGGATGGTGACGCCAACATGAAGAGAGAGAGGGCAAAGTGGTCAAAATTGATCGTGCAGCATTTATCTTTATTATAACAACCTATCGGTCCCTTGAAAAAAGAAAAAAACAAGTAAAAGCGTGCTAAGTTCGGCCGGGCCGAATCTTATATACCATGGATCGCTTTTGTCGACTTATTTTCCCGGCATCTCTTCTTAGGCAAAAAAGGATATAAGAAAAGATTTGCTCTGCTATTAGAGCGATATCAAGATGTGGTCCGGTTTGGACCGCTTTTAAATTATATGTTGAAGACCTGTGTAAAATGTCAACCAATTCGAATAAGAATTGCGCCCTTTGGGGGCTCAAAAACTAAAAAAGGGAGATCGATTTATATGGGAGCTGTATCGGGCTATAGACCGATTCAGACCATAATAAACATGTATGTTGATGGTCATGAGAGAATCCGTCGTACAAAATTTCAGGCAATTCGGATAATAATTGCGACCCCTAGAGGCTCAAGAAGTCAAGATCGCAGATCGGTTTATATGGCAGCTATATCATGTTATGAACCGATTTGAACCTTATATGACACAGTTGTTGAAAGTAAGAATAAAATACATCACGCTAAATTTCAGGCAAATCGGATAGGAATTGCTCCCTCTAGAAGCTCAAGAAGTCAAGTACCCAGATCTGTTTATATGACAGCTATATCAGGTTATGAACTGATTGTTGGATATCATAACAAAATACGTCGTGCAAAATTTCATTTCAATCGGATAAGAATTGCGCACTCTAGAGGCTCAGGAAGTCAAGACCCATGATCGGTTTATATGGCAGCTATATCAGGTTATGTACCGATTTGAACCATACTAGTTGTTGGATGTCATAACAATATACGTCGTGCAAAATTTCATTCCAATTGGATAAGAATTGCGTACTCTAGAGGCTCAAGAAGTCAAGAAGAAGATGACGAAATTAGTATACCCCCTATCCTATGGTGGAGGGTATAAAAATTATAGGAATTTAGTTGCGGGATTATTTATTAACTTTCCCACCCCAAGACGGACCTTAACAATTTTTATTTTAGGTATTTTAATTGCCAATATTTACCATAGCATAAAAATAGATATAAATACAAAGAATTTCTATAGAAAAAAGAATTTTGAAGAAAATGTGATTATATAAAATGTTGTCGAAATTTTAGATTAAGTATAAGAAACAAATTTTTGGTGTGGTGTAAATGAAAGCACAGCGGAGCGGGCCATGCTCAGCTAGTCTATTATATAAAAATAAAAAGCGTGCTAAGTTCAACCGGGCCGAATCTTGGAAACCCTTCACCATGGATTCTGCAAAAAATGTATACAAAATAAATTTAGATGTAGGGCATAATTTTATTCTACATACCAAACTTCTGTCAAACTAACAAATACTAAATCTTCCAGGAACCGAACAAAGATGATCGAGAAACTGATTTGGAACGTAGTTGGCACAATTGTTGGAAGTCATAAGAAAACACTACATGCTCAAGTCAGTCAAACAAAATTGCGGATTGTAAGGGCTCAAGAAATCAAATCGGGAGATTGGTTTATAAGGGAGCTATATCAGGTTTTAGACCGATTCGGACTGTAGATTCAGAACACCGCACGCAAAATTTTAGCCAAATCGGACAAAAATTTCGGCTTTCAGGTGCTCAAAAAGTCAAATCGGGAGATCGGTTTATATGGGGGCTATATCAGGTTATTGACCGATTTGGAGCGTACTTGGATCGGTTGTTGGAAGTAGTAACGGAGCACTATGTGCCTATGTGCAAAATTTCAGCCAAATCAGACAAAAGTGCAGCTTGTAAGGGCTCATGAAGTCAAATCTGGAGATCGGTTTATTTGGGAGCTATATCAAGTTATAGAGCGATTTCAACCGTACTTAACACAGCTGCTGGAAGTCATAGTAGAACTCCACGTGCAAAATATTAGCCAAATCGGGCAAAAAGTGCGGCTTTCAGGGGATCAAAAAATCAAATCGGGAGATCGGTTTATATGGGAGCTATATCTAAATCTGAACCTATATGGTCCATTCGCAATCCCCAACGACCTAAATTAATTTTAAGTATCTGTGCGAAATTTCAAGCGGCTGGCTTTACGCGTTCGACCGCTATCGTGATTTCGACAGCCGGACATGGCTAGATCGACTCAGAACGTCGAGGCGATCAAGAATACTTATACTTTATGGGGCCTTAGACGAATATTTCGAGGTGTTACAAACGGAATGACTAGATTAGTATTAGTATAAAAATTAAATTGTTGCGCTTTGTGTTTTTGATTGTTAGTTTGTTTGTCTGATCCGTATATACTCAAAAACGACTGAACCGATTTTCATGATATTTTCCCAGATGGTAGAGTTTGAGCCCCCGGTGAAAATAGGGTACTCTTTTTTTGATATCCGAAGGCGGGGCGGACCCTCCCTCCCTGTAATGATTGAAGTATACGACTTCGGTTATTTTAATTTTTGTTTTCTAATATTGGGGATTTCTACATTTTGTCTCAACATAATTGTGTGCTGGGTAGTGGGTAGTCAAGTATCTTTAACTATTCTCTTATAACTGTTCTTCTACCAGCTTTTGTTATGTACATCATTAACAAGTGACTCTCCCCCTCGTATCAATGTTATTGATTCGATTTGGCTACTGCGTTATTTATAGAACACTAGCTGACCCGGGCCCGCTCCGCTGCGCCTTCTTTTACTTTATATGGAGCAAAAGTTTCCTTGGAATATATATTTTCGACAAATAAAGGTTTTTTAGTGAAATACCATGCTACGAAAATGGTATATCGCTTGACTAACAGTTTAACAATATAAGTGCCTTTGTCCGAATCCCATATGATCTTTATTAGTCTACGAATTTATATTTGGATGTAAGGTGTACTCCATTCTTAAAATACTTATTTCAGCCCGCTACTCTCATGATATCTGATTTAGTGCTGTTTTCGGGGGTGAGGTGGTCCGCCAGGCACTTGGCCCTGAAAAATATCAGCATCGTGCTCTTCTTTAAAAAACCATTTATTTTAACCCCATATTGCCATTGGTTTAGGGGAGTTTACACGATGAGGCGTCCCCCAAACACATGGCCCAAAATAGTTTATCAAATTCGTTTACTAATCTTAAATACCACATATTGGCATGGTTGAAAATATTTTACCCTTTGCAGGGTGTTTTGGGGAAGGGGTGATTCCCTAAATACATGGTTCTAAATTTGGATATCAAATTCGTATTCTACTCCCAAATACCTTTATTTGAACCCCATTTTGCAATGGTCTCAAAAAAATTGCTGCTTGTGGGGTATTTTGAGAAAGGGGTTGACCCCCCGAACACTTGGTCCTATATTTCGATATCAGATTCTAATTCCACACTCAAATACCTTTTATTTAAGCCCCATATTGCCATGGTCAGTAAATAAGTCCTGTTTGGCGGTATTTTGGGAAAGGGGTCCACCCCTCTGAAACGTGGTCACACATTTGAATATCAGATTCGTATTCTACTCGCAAATACCTTTCATTTAAGTCCCATATTGCCATGATCGGCAAATATGTCCGATTTAGGGGTGTTTTGGGGGTTCGGTGGTGTTGTGGGGGTGGGGTGGCCCCGAATATTGATATCCGATTTGTGCTTTACTCCCAAAGACCTTTCATTTGAGCCCCATATGGTTAAAGTCGTAAATTTGTGTCCTTTCGGGAATGTTTTTGGGGAGAGGCGGCCCCCCGAACACTTGGTCCTATATTTGGATATCAGATTTTAATTTTACACTCAAATACCTTTTATTTAAGCCCCATATTCCCATGGTCAGTAAATAAGTTCTGTTTGGGGGGTGTTTTGGGCAAGGAGTGGACCCCCAGAAACGTGGTCCAACATTTGGATATCAGATTCGAATTCTACGCGCAAATACCTTTCATTAGAGCCCCATATTGCCATGGTCGGTAAATATGTCCGATTTAGGGGTGTTTTTGGGGTTGGGGTGGTCCCCCTAGCACTTGGTTCGACAAATGGATATCGATACGTTTTCTTATCCTAAATACCTTTCATTTGAGTCCCATTTGAGTCGTGATTGGTCAAAATATATGTTTGGTAGGTTTTAGGGTGGGGCGGCCCCCCTAGGTACACCATCCGAAATATTTTATTTTATTTTTAGGGTACTATATGAGAGCACACAAAATTTCGCTTAAATCGCACCACCCATCTCCGAGATCAGGCGTTTCTGAAAATAAGGGTAAGGGGGAGGGACCGCCCCCCTTCAGATATCAAAAAATGTAGTACGCTATTTGCACCACGGGGTCATTATGCACCATCTGTAAAAATTTTAAGAAAATCGGTTCAGCCGTTTCTGATTCTCTTAGGAACACACAAACAAACAAACAAACAAACAATCAAACAAACAAACAAACAAACAAACAAACAAACAAACAAACAAACAAACAAACAAACAAACAAACAAACAAACAAACAAACAAACAAACAAACAAACAAACAAACAAACAAACAAACAAACAAACAAACAAACAAACAAACAAACAAACAAACAAACAAACAAACAAACAAACAAACAAACAAACAAACAAACAAACAAACAAACAAACAAACAAACAAACAAACAAACAAACAAACAAACAAACAAACAAACAAACAAACAAACAAACAAACAAACAAACAAACAAACAAACAAACAAACAAACAAACAAACAAACAAACAAACAAACAAACAAACAAACAAACAAACAAACAAACAAACAAACAAACAAACAAACAAACAAACAAACAAACAAACAAACAAACAAACAAACAAACAAACAAACAAACAAACAAACAAACAAACAAACAAACAAACAAACAAACAAACAAACAAACAAACAAACAAACAAACAAACAAACAAACAAACAAACAAACAAACAAACAAACAAAACAAGTAAAAGCGTGCTAAGTTCGGGCCGAATCTTATATACCCTCCACCATGGATCGCATTTGTCGAGTTCTTTTCCTGGCATCTCTTCTTAGGCAAAAAAAAGATACAGCGGTCAAAAAAAGTATTCATCATTAGCAAAATTGATAATTTATTATTTTGGGTAATTGAAGAAAATTTAAAGTAAACAAATAATGCAGTTTTATGCAACAGTTTATTTTTCGTAATATGTTTTAAAATAAATTCAAAAAATAAATTTAATTAGCGCAAAAAATGCAATTTTATATAATAACACCAAAAACAGAACAAACAAGTAAGAAGGCGTTAAGTTCGGCCGGGCCGAACTTTGGATACCCACCACCTCGGGTATATATGTGAACCACATTTCGTCAAAATCGAGTGAAAAATGCATACCTTAAGCCCCATAGCAGCTCTATAGATATCATCCGATTTAGACCAAATGCTTATAAGTACAAGTCATTGATCAACCGAGAGATCGGTCTATATGGCAGCTATCTCCAAATCTGGACCGATCTGAGCCAAATTGAAGACAAATATCGAAGGGCCCAACACAAGTCATTGTCCCAAATTTCGGCGACATCGGACAATAAATGCGCTTTTTATGAGCCCAAAACTTTAAATCGAGAGATCGGTCTATATGGCAGCTATATCCAAATCTGAACCGATCAGGGCCAAATAGAAGAAAGATATCGAAGGGCCTAAGGCAAATCACTGTCCCAAATTTCAGCAAAATCGGATAATAAATGTGGCTTTTATGGGCCTAAGACCATAAATCGGAGGATCGGTCTATATAGCAGCTATATCCAAATTTGGACCGATCTGGGCCAAATTGACGAAGGATGTCGAAGGGCTCAACGCAACTCACTGTCCCTAATTTCAGCAAAATCGGATAATAAATGTGGCTTTTATGGGCCTAAGACCTTAAATCGGAGTATCGGTCTATATGGCAGATATATCCAAATTTAGACCGATCTGGACCAAATTGACGAAGGATGTCGAAGGGCTTAACGCAACTCACTGTCCCAAATTTCAGCAAAATCGGATAATAAATGTGGCTTTTATGGGCGTAAGACCATAAATCGGAGGATCGGTCTATATGGCAGCTATATCCAAATTTAGACCGATCTGGGCCAAATTGACGAAGAATGTCGAAGGGCTCAACGCAACTCACTGTCCCAAATTTCAGCAAAATCGGATAATAAATGTGGCTTTTATGGGCCTAAGACCATAAATCGGAGGATCGGTCTATATGGCAGCTATATTCAAATTTGGACCGATCTGGACCAAATTGACGAAGGATATCGAAGGGCTCAACGCAACTCACTGTCCCAAATTTCAGCAAAATCGGATAATAAATGTGGCTTTTATGGGCCTAAGACCATAAATCGGAGGATCGGTCTATATGGCAGCTATATCCAAATCGGGACCGATCTGAGCCAAATTGACGAAGAATGTTGAAGGGCCTAACACAACTCACTGTGCCAAATTTCATCCAAATCGGATATAAAATGTGGCTTTTATGGGCCTAAGACCCTAAATCTGAGGATCGGTCTATATGGCAGCTATATCCAAATTTGGACCGATCTGAGCCAAATTGACGAAGGATGTCGATGGGCCCAACGCAACTCACTGTCCCAAATTTCAGCAAAATCGGATAATAAATGTGGCTTTTATGGGCCTAAGACCCTAAATCGGCGGATCGGTCTATATGGGGGCTATATCAAGATATAGTCCGATATAGCCCATCTTCGAACTTAACCTGCTTATGGACAAAAAAAGAATCTGTGCAAAATTTCAGCTCAATATCTCAATTTTTAAAGACTGTAGCGTGATTTCAACAGACAGACGGACAGACGGACAGACGGACAGACGGACGGACATGTCTAGATCGTCTTAGATTTTCACGCTGATCAAGAATATATATACTTTATAGGGTCGGAAATGGATATTTCGATGTGTTGCAAACGGAATGACAAAATGAATATACCCCCATCCTTCGGTGGTGGGTATAAAAAAGTATTCATCATTGATGTGCTATCATCAAAGTCAAATTCAAATATTATTTGGGAATCCCCATTTTCTGTTTTATTTAGTAAAGGAGGCTTTGCCCTTGACAGCAAATATTTAATTTCATTGAAAATATAGTTTTTGTCAAAATGGGTCGTAAGCAAAACGAGGTTTCTGATGAGGTAAAAGTTTTGATAATAAAACACCACAGGAATGGTTTAACTCAAAAAACTATCAGTGAAATATTAAATAGACCACGATCTACTATACAATCCATCATCAGAAAGTGGACAGAAACGAAAACTGTTGACAATAAACCAAGATCTGGTCGACCAAAAGCACTTTCAGTTGGAGATGTGCGTTGGCTAGTGCGGCAAGTTCAGAAAACTCCGAAGACAAATGCGACCATTCTTCGTAAAAACACTATGGAATATTTAGGGAAGGAAGTTACTACACAAACAATTCGAAATACACTCAAAAGGCATAGTTACAGAGGAAGAACTGCACGTAAGAAGCCCTTTATAAATAAAATAAACCGAGTGAAAAGGCTAAACTTCGCAAAAATGTATGTAAAACAGCCCGAATCATTTTGGAAAACAGTCATTTTTGCAGACGAGAGCAAGTTTAATCTTTTTGGGTGCGATGGAAAGGTCATAGTGTACAGAAAACCAAATACAGAGCTTGAAGAACGAAACACAGTTGCTACTGTAAAACATGGTGGAGGTGGTTTAATGGTTTGGGGGTGTATGGCGGCTTCAGGAGCGGGAAATCTTGGAATTATTAATGGAGTAATGGATCATAAGTATTACATTGACATTTTAAAGAGGAATTTAAAAGATAGTGCTGTAAAACTTGGGCTTGGTAATAACTTTCAATATTATCAAGATAATGACCCCAAACATTCTGCTTTAAATACCAAGATGTGGATGCTGTATAACTGCCCCAAAGTCATTAAAACTCCTCCTCAAAGTCCCGACTTGAACCCAATTGAACATCTTTGGGAACATCTCGAACGCAAATTGAGAACGCGCAATTTTTCGAGCAAGAGTCAAATGCAACAGGTGATAATGGAGGAATGGACTAATATAGACCAAAATATAACCGCTAAATTAGTCCAATCGATGTCAAACCGTTTAAAAGAAGTTATAAGACGCGGTGGTCGAATAACAAAGTATTAATTTTTTTAAATTATGTTATTTATTTTTTTGTTTTTTTTGCAATGATGAATACTTTTTTTGTTTAATTTTTTGTGTTCAGCTGTAAAATGGCCCTTTTTGTTCCAATAAATACTATTTTTTTCTTTAAAAACAATGAAATTGTGTACATATATATCACACAAGCACTACTGCATCATTAGTTTAATATGTTTTTATTCCAATTGTCTTTTGTAGACTTATTAAAAAAAAACATTGAATGATGAATACTTTTTTTGACCGCTGTATAAGAAAAGATTTGCTCTGCTATTAGAGCGATATCAAGATATGGTCCGGTTTGGACCACAATTAAATTATATGTTGGAGACCTGTGTAAAATGTCAGCCAATTCGAATAATAATTGCGCCCATTGGGGCTCAAGAAGTAAAATAGAGAGATTCAGACAAACAAACAAGCAAACAAACAAACAAACAAACAAACAAACAAACAAACAAACAAACAAACAAACAAACAAACAAACAAACAAACAAACAAACAAACAAACAAACAAACAAACAAACAAACAAACAAACAAACAAACAAACAAACAAACAAACAAACAAACAAACAAACAAACAAACAAACAAACAAACAAACAAACAAACAAACAAACAAACAAACAAACAAACAAACAAACAAACAAACAAACAAACAAACAAACAAACAAACAAACAAACAAACAAACAAACAAACAAACAAACAACCAAACAAACAAACAAAACAAGTAAAAGCGTGCTAAGTTCGGGCCGAATCTTATATACCCTCCACCATGGATCGCATTTGTCGAGTTCTTTTCCTGGCATCTCTTCTTAGGCAAAAAAAAGATACAGCGGTCAAAAAAAGTATTCATCATTAGCAAAATTGATAATTTATTATTTTGAGTAATTGAAGAAAATTTAAAGTAAACAAATAATGCAGTTTTATGCAACAGTTTATTTTTCGTAATATGTTTTAAAATAAATTCAAAAAATAAATTTAATTAGCGCAAAAAATGCAATTTTATATAATAACACCAAAAACAGAACAAAAAAAGTATTCATCATTGATGTGCTATCATCAAAGTCAAATTCAAATATTATTTGGGAATCCCCCTTTTCTGTTTTATTTAGTAAAGGAGGCTTTGCCCTTGACAGCAAATATTTAATTTCATTGAAAATATAGTTTTTGTCAAAATGGGTCGTAAGCAAAACGAGGTTTCTGATGAGGTAAAAGTTTTGATAATAAAACACCACAGGAATGGTTTAACTCAAAAAACTATCAGTGAAATATTAAATAGACCACGATCTACTATACAATCCATCATCAGAAAGTGGACAGAAACGAAAACTGTTGACAATAAACCAAGATCTGGTCGACCAAAAGCACTTTCAGTTGGAGATGTGCGTTGGCTAGTGCGGCAAGTTCAGAAAACTCCGAAGACAAATGCGACCATTCTTCGTAAAAACACTATGGAATATTTAGGGAAGGAAGTTACTACACAAACAATTCGAAATACACTCAAAAGGCATAGTTACAGAGGAAGAACTGCACGTAAGAAGCCCTTTATAAATAAAATAAACCGAGTGAAAAGGCTAAACTTCGCAAAAATGTATGTAAAACAGCCCGAATCATTTTGGAAAACAGTCATTTTTGCAGACGAGAGCAAGTTTAATCTTTTTGGGTGCGATGGAAAGGTCATAGTGTACAGAAAACCAAATACAGAGCTTGAAGAACGAAACACAGTTGCTACTGTAAAACATGGTGGAGGTGGTTTAATGGTTTGGGGGTGTATGGCGGCTTCAGGAGCGGGAAATCTTGGAATTATTAATGGAGTAATGGATCATAAGTATTACATTGACATTTTAAAGAGGAATTTAAAAGATAGTGCTGTAAAACTTGGGCTTGGTAATAACTTTCAATATTATCAAGATAATGACCCCAAACATTCTGCTTTAAATACCAAGATGTGGATGCTGTATAACTGCCCCAAAGTCATTAAAACTCCTCCTCAAAGTCCCGACTTGAACCCAATTGAACATCTTTGGGAACATCTCGAACGCAAATTGAGAACGCGCAATTTTTCGAGCAAGAGTCAAATGCAACAGGTGATAATGGAGGAATGGACTAATATAGACCAAAATATAACCGCTAAATTAGTCCAATCGATGTCAAACCGTTTAAAAGAAGTTATAAGACGCGGTGGTCGAATAACAAAGTATTAATTTTTTTAAATTATGTTATTTATTTTTTTGTTTTTTTTGCAATGATGAATACTTTTTTTGTTTAATTTTTTGTGTTCAGCTGTAAAATGGCCCTTTTTGTTCCAATAAATACTATTTTTTTCTTTAAAAACAATGAAATTGTGTACATATATATCACACAAGCACTACTGCATCATTAGTTTAATATGTTTTTATTCCAATTGTCTTTTGTAGACTTATTAAAAAAAAACATTGAATGATGAATACTTTTTTTGACCGCTGTATAAGAAAAGATTTGCTCTGCTATTAGAGCGATATCAAGATATGGTCCGGTTTGGACCACAATTAAATTATATGTTGGAGACCTGTGTAAAATGTCAGCCAATTCGAATAATAATTGCGCCCATTGGGGCTCAAGAAGTAAAATAGAGAGATTCAGACAAACAAACAAGCAAACAAACAAACAAACAAACAAACAAACAAACAAACAAACAAACAAACAAACAAACAAACAAACAAACAAACAAACAAACAAACAAACAAACAAACAAACAAACAAACAAACAAACAAACAAACAAACAAACAAACAAACAAACAAACAAACAAACAAACAAACAAACAAACAAACAAACAAACAAACAAACAAACAAACAAACAAACAAACAAACAAACAAACAAACAAACAAACAAACAAACAAACAAACAAACAAACAAACAAACAAACAAACAAACAAACAAACAAACAAACAAACAAACAAACAAACAAACAAACAAACAAACAAACAAACAAACAAACAAACAAACAAACAAACAAACAAACAAACAAACAAACAAACAAACAAACAAACAAACAAACAAACAAACAAACAAACAAACAAACAAACAAACAAACAAACAAACAAACAAACAAACAAACAAACAAACAACCAAACAAACAAACAAAACAAGTAAAAGCGTGCTAAGTTCGGGCCGAATCTTATATACCCTCCACCATGGATCGCATTTGTCGAGTTCTTTTCCTGGCATCTCTTCTTAGGCAAAAAAAAGATACAGCGGTCAAAAAAAGTATTCATCATTAGCAAAATTGATAATTTATTATTTTGGGTAATTGAAGAAAATTTAAAGTAAACAAATAATGCAGTTTTATGCAACAGTTTATTTTTCGTAATATGTTTTAAAATAAATTCAAAAAATAAATTTAATTAGCGCAAAAAATGCAATTTTATATAATAACACCAAAAACAGAACAAAAAAAGTATTCATCATTGATGTGCTATCATCAAAGTCAAATTCAAATATTATTTGGGAATCCCCCTTTTCTGTTTTATTTAGTAAAGGAGGCTTTGCCCTTGACAGCAAATATTTAATTTCATTGAAAATATAGTTTTTGTCAAAATGGGTCGTAAGCAAAACGAGGTTTCTGATGAGGTAAAAGTTTTGATAATAAAACACCACAGGAATGGTTTAACTCAAAAAACTATCAGTGAAATATTAAATAGACCACGATCTACTATACAATCCATCATCAGAAAGTGGACAGAAACGAAAACTGTTGACAATAAACCAAGATCTGGTCGACCAAAAGCACTTTCAGTTGGAGATGTGCGTTGGTTAGTGCGGCAAGTTCAGAAAACTCCGAAGACAAATGCGACCATTCTTCGTAAAAACACTATGGAATATTTAGGGAAGGAAGTTACTACACAAACAATTCGAAATACACTCAAAAGGCATAGTTACAGAGGAAGAACTGCACGTAAGAAGCCCTTTATAAATAAAATAAACCTAGTGAAAAGGCTAAACTTCGCAAAAATGTATGTAAAACAGCCCGAATCATTTTGGAAAACAGTCATTTTTGCAGACGAGAGCAAGTTTAATCTTTTTGGGTGCGATGGAAAGGTCATAGTGTACAGAAAACCAAATACAGAGCTTGAAGAACGAAACACAGTTGCTACTGTAAAACATGGTGGAGGTGGTTTAATGGTTTGGGGGTGTATGGCGGCTTCAGGAGCGGGAAATCTTGGAATTATTAATGGAGTAATGGATCATAAGTATTACATTGACATTTTAAAGAGGAATTTAAAAGATAGTGCTGTAAAACTTGGGCTTGGTAATAACTTTCAATATTATCAAGATAATGACCCCAAACATTCTGCTTTAAATACCAAGATGTGGATGCTGTATAACTGCCCCAAAGTCATTAAAACTCCTCCTCAAAGTCCCGACTTGAACCCAATTGAACATCTTTGGGAACATCTCGAACGCAAATTGAGAACGCGCAATTTTTCGAGCAAGAGTCAAATGCAACAGGTGATAATGGAGGAATGGACTAATATAGACCAAAATATAACCGCTAAATTAGTCCAATCGATGTCAAACCGTTTAAAAGAAGTTATAAGACGCGGTGGTCGAATAACAAAGTATTAATTTTTTTAAATTATGTTATTTATTTTTTTGTTTTTTTTTGCAATGATGAATACTTTTTTTGTTTAATTTTTTGTGTTCAGCTGTAAAATGGCCCTTTTTGTTCCAATAAATACTATTTTTTTCTTTAAAAACAATGAAATTGTGTACATATATATCACACAAGCACTACTGCATCATTAGTTTAATATGTTTTTATTCCAATTGTCTTTTGTAGACTTATTAAAAAAAAACATTGAATGATGAATACTTTTTTTGACCGCTGTATAAGAAAAGATTTGCTCTGCTATTAGAGCGATATCAAGATATGGTCCGGTTTGGACCACAATTAAATTATATGTTGGAGACCTGTGTAAAATGTCAGCCAATTCGAATAATAATTGCGCCCATTGGGGCTCAAGAAGTAAAATAGAGAGATTCAGACCATAATAAACAAGTATGTTGATAGTCATGAGAGGATCTGTCGTACAAAATTTCAGGCAAATCGGATAATAATTGCGACCTCTAGAGGCTCAAGAAGTCAAGATCCCAGATCGGTTTATATGGCAGCTATATCAGGTTATGAACCGACTTGTACTTTATTTGACATAGTTGTTGAAAGTAACAATAAAAAACGTCTTGCGAAATTTCAGCCAAATCGGATAGGAGTTGCGCCCTCTAGAAGCTCAAGAAGTCAAGTCCCCACACCTGTTTATATGACATCTATATCAGGTAATGAACGGATTTGAACCATATTTGGCACAGTTGTTGGATATCATAACAAAATACTACGTGCCAAAATTCATTCAAATTGGATAAGAATTGCGCACTCTACAGGCTCAAGAAGTCAAGACCCAAGATCGGTTTATATGGCAGCTATATCAAAACATGGACCGATATAGCCCATTTACAATACCAACCGACCTACACTAATAAGAAGTATTTGTGCAAAATTTCAAGCGGCTAGCTTTACTCCTTCGGAAGTTAGCGTGCTTTCGACAGACAGACGGACGGACAAGGCTAGATCGACATAAAATTTCACGACGATCAAGAATATATACACCTTATGGGGTCTCAGACGAATATTTCGAGTAGTTACAATCAGAATGACGAAATTAGTATACCCCCCATTTATGGTGGAGGGTATAAAAACGTCTTGCGAAATTTCAGCCAAATCGGATAGGAATTGCGCCCTCTAGAAGCTCAAGAAGTCAAGACCCCACATCTGTTTATATGACAGCTATATCAGGTAATGAACGGATTTGAACCATATTTGGCACAGTTGTTGGACATCATAACAAAATACTACGTGACAAAATTCATTCAAATTGGATAAGAATTGCGCTCTCTACAGGCTCAAGAAGTCAAGACCCAAGATCGGTTTATATGACAGCTATATAAGGTTATGGACCGATTTTAACCATACTTGGCACAGTTGTTAGATATCATAACAAAACAAGTCGTGCAAAATTTCATTCCAATCGGATAAGAATTGCGCACTCTAGAGGCTCAAGAAGTCAAGACCCAAGATCGGTTTATATGACAGCTATATAAGGTTATGAATCGATTTGAACCATACTTGGCACAGTTGTTGGATATCGCAACAAAACACGTCGTGCAAAACTTCATTCCAATCGGATAAGAATTGCGCACTCTAGATGCTCAAGAAGTCAAGACCCCAGATCGGTTTATATGGCAGCTATATCAGGTTATGAACCGATTTGAACAATACTTGGCACAGTTGTTGGATATAATAACAAAACACGTCGAGCAAAATTTCATTCCAATGGGATAAGAATTGCGCACTCTAGAGGCTCAAGAAGTCAAGACCCAAGATCGGTTTATATGGCAGCTATATCAGGTTATGGACCGATTTGAACCATACTTGGCACAGTTGTTTGGTATGATAACAAAACACATCGTGCAAAATTTCATTCCAATCGGATAAGAATTGCGCACTCTAGAGGCTCAAGAATTCAAGACCCAAGATCGGTTTATATGGCAGCTATATCAAAACATGGACCGATATGGCCCATTTACAATACCAACCGACCTACACTAATAAGAAGTATTTGTGCAAAATTTCAAGCGGCTAGCTTTACTCCTTCGGAAGTTAGCGTGCTTTCGACAGACAGACAGACGGACGGACGGACAGACATGGCTAGATCGACATATAGCTGCCGTATGGATTTAAAGTCTTGGCGCCATAAAAGGAGCATTTATTATCCGATTTTACTGAAATTTGATACTGTGACTTAGTTAGGCTTTTCGACATCTATGTTGTATATGGTTTAGATCGGTTTTTTTTTATACCCTAAACCATGGGATAGGGGTATACTAATTTCGTCATTCTGTTTGTAACACCTCGAAATATGCGTCTAAGACCTCATAAGTTATATATATTCTATTGCCCTAAAAGTAATTGCGGATTTTTTAAAAGAAAGTAAATGCATTGTTAATAAAATATACTATTATTCTAATATTATACTATACTATTATTCAAATATACTATTTTACACTTTTTTTCTAAAGCAAGCTAAAATTAACGGCTGATAACTGACAGAAGAAAGAATGCCATTACAGAGTCACAAACTGTGAAAAAAGTTTTCAACGCCGACTATATGAAAAATCCGCAATTAGTTTTTGGGCAACCCAATAGATCGTCATGTCATTTGGTTTATATGGCAGCTATATCAGGTAATGAACCGATTTGAACCTTATTTGACACAATTGTTGAAAGTAAGAATAAAATACGTCATGAAAAATTTAAGCCAAATCGGGTAGGAATTGCGCCCTCAAGAAGCTCAAGAAGTCAAGTCCCCACATCTGTTTATATGACAGCTATATCAGGTAATGAACGGATTTGAACCATATTTGGCACAGTTGTTGGATATAATACAAATACGTGCCAAAATTCATTCAAATTGGATAAGAATTGCGCCCTCTACAGTATCAAGAAGTCAAGACCCATGATCGGTTTATATGGCAGCTATATCAAAACATGGACCGATATGGCCCATTTACAATCCTAACCGACTTACACTAATAAGATGTATTTGTGCAAAATTTCAAGCGGCTAGCTTTATTCCTTCGGAGTTAGCGTGCTTTCGACAGACAGACGGACGGACAGACGGACGGACATGGCTAGATCGACATAAAATGTCGCGACGATCAAGAATATATATACTTCATGGGGTCTCAGACGAATATTTCGAGTAGTTACAAACAGAATGACGAAATTAGTATACCCCCATCCTATGGTGGAGGGTATAAAAACGTTTGAAAGATAAATACTTGTTAATCGTCAGATTTCCTAATAATTCATTTAAAATTAAAAAAAAAAAAAACAAGTAAAAGCGTGCTAAGTTCGCCCGGGCCGAATCTTATATACCCTCCACCATGGATCGCATTTGTCGAGTTCTTTTCCCGGCATCTCTTCTTAGGCAACAAAATGAATATAAGAAAAGATTTGCTCTGCTATTAGAGCGATATCAAGATATGGTCCGGTTTGGACCACAATTAAATTATATGTTGGAGACCTGTGTAAAATGTCAGCCAATTCGAATAAGAATTGCACCCTTTGTGGGCTCAAGAATTAAAATAGAGAGATCGATTTATATGGGAGCTGTATCGCGCTATAGACCGATTCAGACCATAATAAACACATATGTTAATGGTCATGAGAGAATCCGTCGTACAAAATTTCAGGCAAATCGGATAATAATTGCGACCTCTAGAGGCTCAAGAAGTCAAGATCCCAGATCGGTTTATATGGCAGCTATATCAGGTTATGAACCGACTTGTACTTTGTTTGAAATAGTTGTTGAAAGTAACAATAAAAAACGTCTTGCGAAATTTCAGCCAAATCGGATAGGAATTGCGCCCTCTAGAAGCTCAAGATTTAAGACCCCAGATCTGTTTCTATGACAGCTATATCAGGTTATGGACCGATTTGAACCATATTTGGCAATGTTGTTGAATATCATAACAAAATACTACGTGCCAAAATTCATTCAAATTGGATAAGAATTGCGCCCTCTAGAGGCTCAAGAAGTCAAGACCCAAGATCGGTTTATATGACAGCTATATAAGGTTATGGACCGATTTGAACCATACTTGGCACAGTTGTTGGGTATCGTAACAAAACACGTAGTGCAAAATTTCATTCCAATCGGATAAGAATTGCGCACTCTAGAGGCTCAAGAAGTCAAGACCCAAGATCGGTTTATATGGCAGCTATATCAGGTTATGGACCGATTTAAACCATACTTGAGTATCATAACAAAACACGTCGTGCGAAATTCCATTCCAATCGGATAAGAATTGCGCCCTCTAGAGAGTCAAGAAGTCAAGACCCAAGATCGGTTTATATGGCAGCTATATCAGGTTATGGACCGATTTGAACCATACTTGGCACAGTTGTTGGATATCATAACAAAACACGTGGTTCAAAATTTCATTCTGATCGTTTAAGAATTGCGCACGCTAGAAGCTCAAGAAGTCAAGACCCAAGATCGGTTTATATGGCAGCTATGTCAGGTTATGGACCGATTTGAACTATACTTGGCACAGTTGTTGGATATCATAGCAAAACACGTCATGCAAAATTTCATCCCAATCGGATAAGAATTGCGCACTCTAGAGGCTCAAGAAGTCAAAACCCAAGATCGGTTTATATGGCAGCTATATCAAAACATGGACCGATATGGCCCATTTACAATCCTAACCGACTTACACTAATAAGATGTATTTGTGCAAAATTTCAAGCGGCTAGCTTTACTCCTTCGAAAGTTAGCGTGCTTTCGACAGACAGACGGACGGACGTGGCTGGATCGACTTAAATGTAATGACGATTAAGAATAAATATATACTTTATGGGGTCTTAGACGAAAATTTTGAGGAGTTACCATCAAAATGACCCCCATCCTATGGTGGAGTGTATAAAAATAGGCTTCGAGAGAAGAGGCCAGATCCAAGTCATTGGCCATTTTCAAAACACCTTATTCAGCGATTATTATAGAATTTGCACAGCTCAATTTTGCTATAGCCCTGTGGTCTGGGGAAATGCACACGTGGCAAAAGGGCTGTGCGTTTTTTGTTTAAGACGAAGACGAGAAAGCCACACTTTAATTGGATTTCGTAAGTTAACAAATTCTGAAATTGAGAAAGTGACATTACATCGCGAGACCTAAGCCAATTTTTCTAAAATGCCATAGTCGATGTTTGCCCACTGTTACGTCACAAGAAGTCCAATGGTGCTTTATTTAATTACTAGCCTATAACTTCATCAGCCTTATCAGAATCTCTAAGAATTTTCCAAACTACAACAAAATCTTCCTGATCGCAACCAGACTTATGGATCTCAAAAATTTACAATATAACAACCACATCTCCTCGAATGAATAAGTCTAGAGGAAAAACGATTTAAGATGCTTTTTGTTGTTTACATAGAATAAGTATAAGAAATCTATATATCTATATCCACCCTTGCTTTATCCGATTTGAAATTTCTGTAGCATATTCAAAGCCTAACAAGTAAAAAGGCGTTAAAGGATACCCACCACCTCGGGTATACATGTAAACCGCCTTTCATCAAAATTCGGTGAAAAATTCATAACTTATGTCCCATATCAGTTATATTAAAATATGTTCCGATTTGGACCAAATACTAATAAGTACAGTAGATATATCAAACAAGTAAAAGCGTGCTAAGTTCGGCCGGGCCGAATCTTATATACCCTCCACCATGGATCGCATTTGTCGAGTTCTTTTCCCGGCATCTCTTCTTAGGCAAAAAAGGATATAAGAAAAGAGTTGCTCTGCTATTAAAACGATATCAAGATATGGTCCGGTTCGGACCACAATTAAATTATATGTTGGAGACCTGTGTAAAATTTCAGCCAATTCGTATAAGAATTGCGCCCATTGGGGCTCACGAAGTAAAATAGAGAGAACGATTTACATGGGATCTGTATCGGGCTATAGATAATATAATTTCAGGCATATCGGATAATAATTGCGACCTCTAGGGGTCAAGAAGTCAAGATCCCAGATCGGTTTATATGGTAGCTATATCAGGTTATGAACCGATTTGAACCTTATTTGACACAGTTGTTGAAAGCAAAAAACAAAATACGTCATGCAAAATTTTAGCCAAATCGGATAGGAATTGCGCCCTCTAGAAGCTCAAGAAGTCAAATCCTCAGATCTGTGTTTATGACAGCAATATCAGGTTATGGACCGATTTCAACCATACTTGGCACAGTTGTTGGATATCATAACGAAATTCTTCGTGCAAAAATTCATTCAAATCGGATAAGAATTGCGCACTCTAGAGGCTCAAGAAGTCAAGACCCGAGATCGGTTTATATGGCAGCTATATCAGGTTATGGACCGATTTGAACCATACTTGGCACATTCTGATCGGGAAAGAATTGCGCACACTAGAGGCTCAAGAAGTCAAGACCCAAGATCGGTTTATATGGCAGCTATATCAGGTTATGGACCGATTTGAACTATACTTGGCACAGTTGTTTGATATTATAACAAAACACGTCGTGCACAATTTCATTCCAATCGGATAAGAATTGCGCTCTCTAGAGGCTCAAGAAGTCAAGACCCAAGATCGGTTTATATGGCAGCTATATCAAAACATGGACCGATATGGCCCATTTACAATACCAACCGACCTACACTAATAAGAAGTATTTGTGCAAAATTTCAAGCGGCTAGCTTTACTCCTTCGGAAGTTAGCGTGCTTTCGACAGACAGACGGACGGACATGGCTAGATCGACATAAAATGTCGCGACGATCAAGAATATATATACTTAATGGGGTCTCAGACGAATATTTCGAGTAGTTACAAACAGAATGACGAAATTAGTATACCCCCCATCTTATGGTGGAGGGTATAAAAATAAACCGATCCGAACCATATACGACACGGATGTCGACTAACATAAGACTTCGTCAAATTTCAGTGATATCGGATTATAAACTCGAATTTTATGGGGCCAAGACTTTACATGGCAGCTATATCCAAATCTAGACCGATCTGAGCCAAATTGACGAAGGATGTCGAAGGGCCTAACACAACTCACTGTCCCAAATTTCAGCAAAATCGGATAATATATGTGACTTTTATGGGCCTAAGACCTTAAATCGGCGGATCGGTCTATATGGGGGCTATATCAAGATATAGTTCGATATAGCCCATCTTCGAACTTAACCTGCTTATGGACAAAAAAAGAATCTTTGCAAAATTTCAGCTCAATATCTCTATTTTTAAAGACTGTAGCGTGATTTCAACAGACAGACGGACAGATGGACGGACATGTCTAGATCGTCTTAGATTTTTACGCTGATCAAGAATATATATAGGGTCGGAAATGGATATTTCGATGTGTTGCAAACGGAATGACAAAATTAATATACCCCCATCCTTCGGTGGTGGGTATAAAAATGATAAATTCTTCACATAGCCACGTGAATCTTCAGGAGTTCTTCGAGGCCTCGACGTCCTTCAAACCCGACTATTTTTCGCTTTTTATATGCCACAATTTGTAATCTTTATCATTATGACTTAATTTTCTTAAATAATTTTTCAACGCAAGGTTTTTGAAACATACAAGAAAAAAACTAAATTTATGTTAGATATTTTTTCCCAATTTTTTCAATTTATTTGTAATTTTTATAATTTTTTTTTTTTTTTGCATAGTGAATAACTCCGAAAAGCAGTTATAAATCTTCCCGCTCCGCTGTTCCTTCTTTCACTCTCTGATTTTATCTGACCCCTATACGGTCACGTCAGGAAATAAGTCCAGTTTGGAGGTGCTGGAACGGCCTTTCAGATATTTCGCCTCAATATGGATACCATATTGGTGCTCTACTCCCAAATTTCTTTCATTTGAGCCTTATATTGCTATGGTCGGTAAATATGTCCGGTATGGGGGTGAGGCGGATCCCCTTATATCAGATTCGTGCTTTGGTCTCAAATACCATTGATTTGCCTCGAAAGTGGATATCACATTCACACTCTACTCCCAAAAAACACATTAGAGCTGCATAAGCGTCTCTGAAATACTTGGCCATGAAACAGATACAGATTTGAGCCCCTTTTTGCCGTAATCCACAAATATGTCCAGTTTGAGGGGTATGCAGGATTGGGAGGCCACCCACGTACTTAGGCCTAAAAAAATATCAGCGTCGTGCTCTACTCCCAAATTTCATTAATTTGAGCCCCAATTGCCATTGATTTAGGGAAGTTTATGGGGTGACACGACCCCCAAACATTTGGACTCAAAATTGGATATTAAATTCGTTTTCTATTATCAAATACCTATTATTTATCGCCATAGTAGAAAATTCTTACAGGTTTGAAGGCACCATGAAGTAATATCCGCATCGTGCTAGAGCACGATTTTGTTTTAGCCCCATAATGACAAGCATTTTGAAGGAGGCTATCAATATATTCAGGGCTATGGGTCTCGCTCAGATTCACACAAATTAATGTTTTTCTATTGATTATCTACATTCAAAATTATATTTCAGAGCGACCAATTGGGATACCACATTCTGCAGGTCCTTCTGTGTCGATCCTAATTTGAGGGTAAAAAGTGAACTCTACTCCCAAAGACCTTTTATTTCATTCCTATTCTATCCTGATCGCTCTTCATATATTATTTCATATTATTCATATATTATTATACCCTCCACCATAAGATGGGGGTATACTAATTTCGTCATTCTGTTTGTAACTACTCGAAATATTCGTCTGAGACCCCATAAAGTATATATATTCTTGATCGTCGTGACATTTTATGTCGATCTAGCCATGTCCGTCCGTCTGTCCGTCCGTCTGTCTGTCGAAAGCACGCTAACTTCCGAAGGAGTAAAGCTAGCCGCTTGAAATTTGCACAAATACTTCTTATTAGTGTAGGTCGGTTGGTATTGTAAATGGGCCATATCGGTCCATGTTTTGATATAGCTGCCATATAAACCGATCATGGGTCTTGACTTCTTGAGCCTCTAGTGTGCGCAATTCTTATCCAATTGGAATGAAATTTCGAACGAAGTATTTTGTTATGATATCCAACAACTGTGTCAAATATGGTTCAAATCGGTTCATAACCTGATATAGCTGCCATATAAACCGATTTGGGATCTTGATTTCTTGAGCATCTAGAGGTCGCAATTATTATCCGATTTGCCTGAAATTTTGTAAGACAGATCCTCTCATGACTATCAACATACGTGTTTATTATGGTCTGAATCTGTCTATAGCCCGATACAGCTCCCATAAAAATAGGTCTCTCTATTTTACTTCTTGAGCCCCAATGGGCGCAATTCTTATTCGAATTGGATGACATTTTACACAGGTCTCCAACATATAATTTAATTGTGGTCCAAACCGGACCATATCTTGATATCGCTCTAATAGCAGAGCAAATCTTTTCTTATATCTTTTTTTTGCCTAAGAAGAGATGCCGGGAAAAAAACTCGACAAATGCGATTAATGGTGGAGGGTATATAAGATTCGGCCCGGCCGACCTTAGCACGCTTTTACTTTTTTTAATTCCTTTTTTATACCCTCCACCATAAGATGGGGGGTATACTAATTTCGTCATTCTGATTGTAACTACTCGAAATATTCGTCTGAGACCCCATAAAGTATATATATTCTTGATCGTCGTGAAATTTTATGTCGATCTAGCCATGTCCGTCCGTCTGTCCGTCCGTCCGTCCGTCCGTCTGTCCGTCTGTCCGTCCGTCCGTCCGTCTGTCTGTCGAAAGCACGCTAACTTCCGAAGGAGTAAAGCTAGCCGCTTGAAATTTTGCACAAATACTTCTTATTAGTGTAGGTCGGTTGGTATTGTAAATGGGCCATATCGCTCCCCTTTTGATATAGCTGCCATATAAACCTATCTTGGGTCTTGACTTCTTGAGCCTCTAGAGTGCGCAATTCTTATCCGATTGGGATAAAATTTTGCACGACGTGTTTTGTTATGATATCCAACAACTGTGCCAAGTATGGTTTAAATCGGTTCATAACCTGATATAGCTGTTATATAAACCGATCTTGAGTCTTGACTTCTTGAGCCTCTAGAGTGCGCAATTCTTATCCGATTGGAATGAAATTTTGCACGACGTGTTTTGCAATATCCAACAACCTTGCCAACTATGGTTTAAATCGGTCCATAACCTGATATAGCTGCCATATAAACCGATCTTGGGTCTTGACTTCTTGAGCCTGTAGAGGGCGCAATTCTTATCCAATTTGAATGAATTTTGGCACATAGTATTTTGTTATGATATCCAACAACTGTGCCAAATATGGTTCAAATCCGGTTATTACCTGATATAGATGTCATATAAACAGATGTGGGGACTTGACTTCTTGAGCTTCTAGAGGGCGCAACTCCTATCCGATTTGGCTGAAATTTTGCAAGACGTTTTTTATTGTTACTTTCAACAACTATGTCATATTGCCCAAAGCGGTGAAAGTGTCCCCGTGAGGCTTTTTTGATGGTGGGGGACCCCCCGAAAATGAAGACTGAAATTTGTATACCAAATTCGTACTTTACTCCCAAATACATTTCATTTGATACCCATATTGTCCCAGGAACAGACAAACAAACTAACAAACAAACATATAAACAAAGCGCAACAATTTCGTTTTTTTTATAATAGGTGCTTTTTTTGTAGTATAATCTCAAAAGCGGAAAGTTCTAGCTTGACATATTTTTTCTTCCTATATATTTAAATACGTTCGTACATGCATGGTTGCAAACGATTTAGTTGTTAAAATGCAGATCAGTCTCATCAAACAAGTTCGGGTTTGATTCGAAATAGAAAAAGTAGACATCTTATAAATAACAAGTAAAAGTTCGGCCGGGCCAAATCTTATATACCCTCCACCATGGATCGCATTTGTCGAGCTCTTACCACGGTATCTCTTTTTAGGCAAACAAAGGATAAAAGAAAAGAATTACTATGTTATTGGAACAATATCAAGTTATGGTTCATTTCGGACCATAATTGCACTGAATATTGGAGACCATAGTAGAAGTCATTGTGTAAAATTTCAGCTAAATGTAGTAAGAATTGCGAACTTTAGGGGCTGAAGAAGTAAAATAGGAAGATCGGTATATAGGGGAGCTGCATTAGGTTATAAGCCGATTCATTCCATTTTCGACACATATGTTAAAGGTCAAAAGACCTTAACACTAGGAATCTCCTTATGTTTTGTTTTTGTCCTCGAAAACGACGACAGACTGCTAAGATGGTTTTCAACCATTTGGGGTGTTGTTTTTGTTTTGAGTGGTTGAACATACCCTACACCACTACTGTGGTACAGGTATTATATTATAACTTAGTGAATTAGTTTGTAACACCTTAAAGGAAGAGAGATAGACCCATTGATAAGTATACCGATCGGCTCAGAATCACTTTCTGATTTGATATAGCTATGACCGTCTGTCTGTCCATGTTAATTTGTGTACAAACTACAGGTCGCAATTTTCATCCGATCGTCTTCAAATTTGGTAGAGGCATGTTTTTCGGCCTAGAGATAAAGCCTATTGAAATTGGAAAAATCGGTTCAGATTTGGATATAGCTCCCATATATATGTTCGTCCGATTTGTAGTATTAATGCGATAAAATAGTCATTTGTTAACCGATTCCCTAGAAATTTGGCAGGAAGAATTTTCTTATGACTGTCGACATTACAGGTATATTTCACAAAAATCGGTTCAGATTTGGATATAGCTCCCATATAAATGTTTGTCCGATTTGCAGTAATAATGCAATGAAATGGTCATTTGTTAACCGATTCTCTTGAAATTTGTTACGAACGATTTTTTCTTGACTCTCGACATTTCTGGTGAGTTTCGTGGAAATTGGTTCATATTTAGATATAGCTGCCATATATATATATATACATATATATATATATATATATATATATATATATATATATATATATATATATATATATATATATATATATATATATATATATATATATATATATATATATATATATATATATATATATATATATATATATATATATATATATATATCGCCCGATTTTCACTTCTAGAGCCATTGCAATTGCATTTTTTTACCAAACTTCCCAAAATTTTGAACAACGCTTTTCTCGACGAGTATCACTTTATCTCTGAAGTTTGCTCGAAATCGGTTTAGAATTAGATATAATTCCCTTATATATGTTCGTCAAATTTTGGGTATTTTGCAATAATGTTGTCATTTGTGAACCGTATTTAAAGGGTGATTTTTTTGAGGTTAGGATTTTCATGCATTAGTATTTGACAGATCACGTGGGATTTCAGACATGGTGTCAAAGAGAAAGATGCTCAGTATGCTTTGACATTTCATCATGAATAGACTTATTAACGAGCAACGCTTGCAAATCCGTATTTTTTCAAAGATGCTGTTGGACGCAACGTTACGGTGAATGAACACATTTCGAACCGAACACTGATTTTGGTAATAAAATTCAATGATTTGCAAGCGTTGCTCGTTAGTAAGTCTATTCATGATGAAATGTCAAAGCATACTGAGCATCTTTCTCTTTGACACCATGTCTGAAATCCCACGTGATCTGTCAAATACTAATGCATGAAAATCCTAACCTCAAAAAAATCACCCTTTATTATAGTTTGAACATATTTGCTCGAAATATGATACGGATTGTTTTGTTTAACAACCCATCTGAAAACATTCGGCGAGTTCCATCAAAATTGTTTTAGAATTAGATATAACTCCCACTTTGTACCTTTAGGGTAGGCCTAGGGTATTATAAAGTCGGCACCGACTTTTGCCTTTCCTTACTGGTTTTTGTATAAATTTCAAACTTCTTTTGGTTATTTTCATATTGTAGTTTAAGATAAACGGGAGTCTATATAAAATTTTTTGTTTATGTGGAGAGTAGGTACTGAGGCGTCAAGGAGACACGAACCCCCCACCAGACTGAAGCTAGTCTCTTATGTCTCCCAGTCTTTTTGTTGTGCGGCCAGCGTGGGGCCAAGAACTACCTTAACTTAGGTCTGATTTCGTGAATTGTAGCCCGGATGATCGAAATACCAGGTTGTGTTTAACATAATCTATCATTTCGAATGACAGAGTTTGTCTATTTTTTGGTTATTTGATGAGCCCGGATTAAAGTGTAAAGTTTAATTTTGAAGACGTTTTAGAGAATGTAGTTTGCTCGGATCAAACTGCGTATAAATTGTGGACTTCTGCGGATTTTCTATTTTCTGATTGTTTCGGTAGGTAGACCAGGAATAAATTCAAAATTTCTTTCAATACGAGTTCCGTTTGACCAGAAAATTTTCTTTGAATAGTTTGTAATTACTTTCATGTACGCTTCGAGGTATATTGACTGAGGTAGGAGCCTCCTATTTTTTAGGGGATTCACTTCGCTTTCGCTAGTGGCATTGTGAAGTCCGTAAGAAATAGTTCCAGTAGAAGGGTATTGTAGGCTTGTTTGTCAATAAATATTGAAGTTTAAGTGGAAGATATACACACCATAGCCAGAATTAGTTTTTTTATACCCTCCACCATAAGATGGGGGGTATACTAATTTCGTCATTCTGTTTGTAACTACTCGAAATATTCGTCTGAGACCCCATAAAGTATATATATTCTTGATCGACGCGACATTTTATGTCGATATAGCCATGTCCGTCCGTCTGTCCATCCGTCCGTCCGTCCGTCCGTCTGTCTGTCGAAAGCACGCTAACTTCCGAAGGAGTAAAGCTAGCCGCTTGAAATTTTGCACAAATACTTCTTATTAGTGTAGGTCGGTTGGTATTGTAAATGGGCCATATCGGTCCATGTTTTGATATAGCTGCCATATAAACCGATCTTGGGTCTTGACTTCTTGAGCCTCTAGAGAGCGCAATTCTTATCCGATTGGAATGAAATTTTGCACGACGTGTTTTGTTATGATATCCAACAACTGTGCCAAGTATAGTTCAAATCGGTTCACAACCTGATATAGCTGCCATATAAACCAATCTTGGGTCTTGACTTCTTGAGCCTCTAGAGTGCGCAATTCTTATCCGCTTGGAATGAGATTTTGCACGACGTGTTTTTTTATGATATCCAACAACTGTCCCAAGTATGGTTCAAATCGGTCCATAACATGGTATAGCTGCCATATAAACCGATCTTGGGTCTTGAATTCTTGAGCCTCTAGAGTACGCAATTCTTATCCGATTGAAATGAAATTTCGCACGACGTTTTTGTTGTTATATCCAACAACTGTGCCAAGTACGGTTCAAATCGGTCCATAACCTGATATAGCTGCCATATAAACCGATCTTGGGTCTTGACTTCTTGAGCCTCTAGAGGGCACAATTCTTATCCGATTTGAATGAATTTTTGCACGAAGTATTTCGTTATGATATCCAACAATTGTGCCAAGTATGGTTCAAATCGGTCCATAACCTGATATAGCTGTCATATAAACAGATCTGGGGATTTGACTTCTTGAGCTTCTAGAGGGCGCAATTTCTATCCGATTAGGCTAAAATTTAGCATGACGTATTTTATTTTTACTTTCAACAACTGTGTCAAATAAGGTTCAAATCGGTTCATAACCTGATATAGCTACCATATAAACCGATCTGGGATCTTGACTTCTTGACCCCTAGAGGTCGCAATTATTATCCGATATGCCTGAAATTTTGTACGATGGGTCCTCTCATGACCATCAACAAACGTGTTTATTATGGTCTGAATAGGTCTATAGCCCGATACAGATCCCATATAAATCGTTCTCTCTATTTTACTTAGTGAGCCCCAATGGGCGCAATTCTTATACGAATTGGCTGAAATTTTACACAGGTCTCCAACATATAATTTATTTGTGGTCCAAACCGGACCATATCTTGATATCGTTCTAATAGCGGAGCAACTCTTTTCTTATATCCTTTTTTGCCTAAGAAGAGATGCCGGGAAAAGAACTCGACAAATGCGATCCATGGTGGAGGGTATATAAGATTCGGCCCGGCCGAACTTAGCACGCTTTTACTTGTTTGTTTATCGTTTCGTTGAATTTATTTCGCTCTGCCCCAGCATTTGCATTTTGTGAATTTGAAAAGGTGAAAAAGGTGAAAAAAGATTTTTATTTTATTTCCTAGAACTCGAAACCAGGTAGAAATTTAATATTCAAGAATAGTCTAGATGATAGAGAAAAGTATATCTAAAATTTTTCGGAATATAAATTTACAATCGAATCCATTTGTGCATCCAACCCAGAGAGCAGTTCAAGCCCAACCTGTTCCCTCAACCAATGCCATTGGACCTGCAATTTTTATACCCTCCGCCATAAGATGGGGGGTATACTAATTTCGTCATTCTGATTGTAACTACTCGAAATATTCGTCTAAGACCCCATAAAGTATATATATTCTTGATCGTCGTGAAATTTTATGTCGATCTAGCCATGTCCGTCCGTCTGTCCATCCGTCCGTCTGTCTGTCGAAAGCACGCCAACTTGCGAAGGAGTAAAGCTAGCTGCTTGAAATTTTGCACAAATACTTCTTATTAGTGTAGGTCGGTTGGTATTGTAAAGGGGCCATTTCGGTTCATGTTTTGATATAGCTGCCATATAAACCGATCTTGGGTCTTGACTTCTTGAGCCTCTAGAGTGCGCATTTCTTATCCGATCGGGATGAAATTTTGCACGACGTGTTTTGCTATGATACCCAACAACTGTGCCAAGTATGGTTTAAATCGGTTCATAACCTGATATAGCTGCCATACAAACCGATCTTGGGTCTTGACTTCTTGAGCCTCTTGAGTGCGCAATTCTTATCCGATTGGAATGAAATTTTGCACGACGTGTTTCGTTATTATATCCAACAACTATGCCAAGTATGGTTCAAATCGGTCCATAACCTGATATAGCTGCCATATAAACCGATCTATGGTCATGACTTCTTGAGCCTCTAGAGTGCGCAATTCTTATCCGATTTGCCTGAAATTTTGTACGACGGATTCTTTCATGACCATCAACACACGGGTTATTATTATGGTCTGAATCGGTCCATAGCCCGATACAGCTCCCACATAAATCGATCTCTCTATTTTATTTTTGAGCTCACAAAGAGCGCAATTCTTATTCGAATTGGCTGACATTTTACACAGGTCTCCAACCTATAATTTAATTGTGATCCAAACCGGACCATATCTTCATATCGCTCTAATAGAAGAGCAAATCTTTTCTTATATCCTTTTTATACCCTCCACCATAAGATGGGGGGTATACTAATTTCGTCATTCTGTTTGTAACTACTCGAAATATTCGTCTGAGACCCCATGAAGTATATATATTCTTGATCGTCGTGACATTTTATGTCGATCTAGCCATGTCCGTCCGTCTGTCCGTCCGTCCGTCCGTCTGTCTGTTGAAAGCACGCTAACTTCCGAAGGAGTAAAGCTAGCCGCTTCAAATTTTGCACAAATACTTCTTATTAGTGTAGGTCGGTTGGTATTGTAAATGGGCCATATCGGTCCATGTTTTGATATAGCTGCCATATAAACCGATCTTGGGTCTTGACTTCTTGAGCCTCTAGAGTGCGCAATTCTTATCCGATTGGAATGAAATTTTGCACGACGTGTTTTGTTATGATATCCAACCACTGTGCCAAGTATAGTTCAAATCGGTCCATAACCTGATATAGCTGCTATATAAACCGATCTTGGGTCTTGACTTCTTGAGCCTCTAGAGTGCGCAATTCTTATCCGATCAGAATGAAATTTTGCACGACGTGTTTTGTTATAATATCCAACAACTGTGCCGAGTATTGTTCAAATCGGTCTATAACCTGATATAGCTGCCATATAAACCGATCTTGGGTCATGACTTCTTGAGCCTCTAGAGTGCGCAATTCTTATCCGATTGGAATGAAATTTTGCACGATGTGTTTTGTTTTTATATTCAACAACTGTGCCAAGTATGGTTCAAATTGGCCCATAACCTGATATAGCTGCCATATAACCGAGCTTGGGTCTTGATTTCTTGAGCCTCTACAGTGCGCAATTCTTATCCGATTGGAATGGAATTTCGCACGACGTGTTTTGTTATGATACCCAACAATTGTACCAAGTATGGTTTAAATCGGTCCATAACCTGATATAGCTGCCACATAAACCGATCTTGGGTCTTGACTTCTTGAGCCTCTAGAGGGCACAATTCTTATCCGATTTGAATGAATTTTTGCACGAAGTTTTTCGTTATGATATCTAACAACTGTGCCAAGTATGGTTGAAATCGGTCTATAACCTGATATAGCTGTCATGTAAACAGATCTGGGGAATTGCGCTTCTAGAGGGCGCAATTCCTATCCGATTTGGCTGAAATTTTGCATACGTATTTTATTTTTACTTTCAACAACTGTGTCAAATAAGGTTCAAATCGGTTCATAACCTGATATAGCTGCAATATAAACCGATCTTGGATCTCTACTTCTTGACCCCTAGAAGTCGCAATTATTATCCGATATGCCTGAAATTTTGTACGACGGATCGTCTCATGACCATCAACAAAGGTGTTTATTATGGTCTGAATCGGTCTATAGCCCGATATAGATCCCATATAAATCGTTCTCTCTATTTTACTTTGTGAGCCCCAATGGGCGCAATTTTTATACGAATTGGGTGAAATTTTACACAGGTCTCCAACATATAATTTAATTGTGGTCCGAACCGGACCATATCTTGATATCGTTTTAATAGCAGAGCAACTCTTTTCTTATATCCTTTTTTGCCTAAGAAGAGATGCCGGGAAAAGAACTCGACAAATGCGATCCATGCTGGAGGGTATATAAGATTCGGCCCGGCCGAACTTAGCACGCTTTTACTTGTTTTTGCCTAAGAAGAAATGCCGGGAAAAGAACTCGACAAATGCGATCGATGGTGGAGGGTATATAAGATTCGGCCCGGCCTTACTTAGCACACTTTTACTTGTTCTTCAATCTAATGGCCACAGTCGTAGACCAAGTGGTAGTCAGATAGATCAATTGATTTCCTCCCGTCTGGAGAAATTGATTGCGGTTATTTAAAATTGGAACGTTAAATTCGATGGATCCAATGCGGGTCTCACTGTTGAGGAATTTTTATATCGGGTCAAATCCTTGACTCAAGAACATTTTGAGAATAATTTTACGGTTATATGCAAGAACCTTCCAGTTCTTTTGACAGGGAAAGCTAGAGAGTGGTGTTGGGGGTACCACAAGCAAGTGGACTCCATAGAGTGGGCCTCTTTTTGTGCTGCTTTCAAGTGTCCATTTAAGGATATGTGGTCTAGCTTTGGGATTAAGGAGGAGATTAGGAATCGCAAGATGAGATTAGGCGAGAATTTTGAGGCGTTTTATGATTCCATTTGTTCCATTCTCGATAGATTAGAACAACCATTGCCTGAAGAGCAATTTGTTGAGATCTTAGTTCGGAATTTGAGACCAGAGATACGTCATGAGCTTTTATACGTACCGGTTTTCACAATTGCTCATCTTAGAAATCTGGTTCAGAAAAGGGAAAAGTTGTTTGCGGACGAGTCTTATCGCAGGAACACTGATTTGAAGACACAGATCAATCCGAATATGACAAATAGACGGAATATAGCTTAAGCTGATCAATCAGATGTAGATGCGGTCAATCACAGTTCGAATCTACCCAAGTGTTGGAACTGCGACCAGACCGGACACTTTTGACACGTACTGTGTTTTGTTATGGGTGTTGCACAAAGAGAGTTTTATAAGCATCCGTGTTTTTGTTGTTCTGAGAAGAAATTGGCGGGTTCAAAAAACTTCATACGCCAAAACTCACCCCAGAAACAAACCTAGTTAACCATGACTTCCCCAAATGTGACTCTGACCCTGACTATTCCCCTACTATGACTATTCTTAGGCGTAACACTAATAACGATGGTAATTCATCAAGACTACTATTTCATATTCGCCCTTTTCATGTGCGTTACAAAGATTATATGCCTAGACGTGACCAGATATTTCAGGTACACTGTGTTTCGACTACTTCTAGGGGAAGTCCCAAGCATTGGACTTTCCGTTTGAGAATGTATTTTAGAAGGCTTAGGCTCACGAACTGGCATATGATTTCGTCGAAAATTAACAGTTCACAGAATAGAAGATATTACGCGAGGAAAAGTTTCAGGATTTTAGTGAATGTGGCCTTCTGGACACAGGGGCAAATATTTCTTGCCTTGGATCCAATCTGGCCCACGAGGATTTTTCTCGTTTTGATCAATTTGGGCCAAATAAATCAGGAGTAATAACTAGCATGATTCAGAAGACTTTTGGTTTCTTAGATGTTGACGTCACCTTTTGCAATGAGACACGTCAACTAAGATTTCTTATTGTACCGTCAATAACCCAGAGGGTTATCCTTGGCTTGGATTTCTGGCGGTCATTTAATCTTACCCCAGACCTGTTTCAACCAGCAATTATTACGGAGCCTCCAATAGGCGGCGATACTTTTATTGATTCTATTAGAGTAGTTGGGTTGAAATATAGTGGTATTTCTGAACTTGATTGCCAGAAATATCCCTTGACTATAATTCAGCGAAGTCAACTGCTGTGTATGGTGGATTAATTCCCGAACTTTTGCAAAAAAGGCGGCGGTTGATCGAGCATGAGATAGATGTTGGTGACGCCAAACTCATTAAGCGGCATGAAATAATAGATAGAATGCTCGCTTTGGGGGTGATTTAGACATCGTCTTCTCCGTGGAGTTCACCCACGCGCTTAGCGCTGAAGCTGAACAAAGTGAGGCTTTGCCTAGATGCAAGGAGACTCAACCAGGTTACAGCCAAAGATGCATATCCTCTTCCCAGTATGGAGGGCATATTTGCTCGCCTGCCTAAGGCCAATATTATAACCAATCTTGACCTGAACCGGCAGGTTGGATTAAGTGAGAGATCGAAACCTTTGACATGATTTACTGTACCTGGTCGTTCGTTGTACCAGTTCACAGTAATGCCTTTTGGCCTGTGCAACGATCCACCGACTATGTGTCGCTTGGTGGATCAGATAATCCCATCAGATCTAAGGCATTGCGTTTTCGGGTATCTCGACGACCTGGTTGTCATATCCGAATATTTCTCCTCTCATATATCCACCCTTGTCAAAATCGGCCTGGAATTTAAGAGGGCTAACCTGACCTTGAATAGAGAGAAGTGTCAATTCTGCGTGACAAAGGTTAAATACTTAGGTTACCTCATAGGACATGGTGGAATACAGACGGACCCGGAGAAGGTGGCATCGATTGCGAAATGGCCTGTACCAGAAACCATAAAACAAGTCCGCGTCTTCTTGGGCTTAGCTGGTTGGTACAGACGCTTCATCGAAAACTCACTCACTCACACTTACGGAAACCCTGTTCACTAAATGAAGGTTTAAATCGACTCCAGAAGCAAACGCTGCTCTCGAAGAAGTGAAGAAGCGTCTTACCATAGCGCCGGTTTTAGCGAATCCAAATTTCAAGGAGAAGTTTTATCTGCAAAGTGATGCATCGGATTATGGTATTGTTGAGTGCTGGTGCAATTTGATGGAAATGACGAGGAAAGCCCTATTACTTTCATGTCAAAAAACACTTCGAAACGCAATTACAGCGTGACCGAAAGGGAGTGTTTAGCTGCGATAGAGGCCATGAAATGCTTTCGGTGCTATCTGGAGCTCCAGGACTTCAAGGTTATTACGAATCATTACAGGCAGGCTGGCACGTTGGGTTTTTAAGCTGCAGCCATTTAGGTTTACCGTAAGTCACCGTAAGGGGAAAGATCATGTGGTGCCCCATGCGTTATCTCGTATTCCCTGTGATGAGATATCTTCTATAACCCTCGCTGATCCGGAAATATATCTGAATCCACCGAGCTTTCAAGATCGAGATTATGTGGATCTGGGATCAAAGATCACGGAGAATGTCTCTAAGTATCCAGACCTGAGGGTTGTCGATGGATTTGTCTATATACGTACAGAGCATTACTCAGGTGATCCACAGCAGGACGAAGGAGCTTGGAAGCTCTGAATTCCGAAAAGCCTTCGCCAGACCACTATATCCCGTTTTCATTGTCCCTCAATAGCTGCTCACGGTGGGATGAACAAGACTGTTGAACTGATTCGCATGAATTTTTATTGGCCCGGTCTTTGTGAGGTTTGTAAAGTCACGAAGTCACCCAATATGATACTGAAACCGGAAATGGAGAACCAGGCATATACCACCAGACCATTTCAACGACTATATGTCTACTTTTTTGGCCCTTATTCCAGATCCAAAAACGGCCACATTGGAATTTTGGTTGTTTGTTTAGTTGCATTCTCTTCGAAAGTTTAATTCACCAGTGTTCAAAAAATTCTTTTAGAACACATTTTTCACATTTATGGGGTCTCAGAGTATCAAGTCAGTGACAAGGGCTCCCAGTTCAAGGCCAATGACTTTAACGAATTCTTGGCCTCGGAGTTAGGCATATTTACATGGCGTTATAGGCCCCTCAATCCAACAACTCCGAGAGGGTCAACAGGTCAATAAGTTTTGCTATCCGGTCGTATTTGAAGCAGGACAATAAACAGTGGGACGAGCATAATTTCTTGTATTTGTTATTGTAAGTCTAATTTGTTGTATTTATTTTATTTTAAATTTTTGAATTTTAATGCCCCACAATGTGAATTATTTATCATTATGAGTTAATTTTCTTAAACAATTTTTCAACTCAGCGCATACAAAAACAACCAAAAATATGTTAGACATTTTTCCCCAATTTGTATACCCTCCACCATAGGATGGGGGGTATACTAATTTCGTCATTCTGTTTGTAACTACTCGAAATATTCGTCTGAGACCCCATAAAGTATAAATATTCTTGATCGTCGCCACATTTTATGTCGATCTAGTCATGTCCGTCCATCTGTCCGTCCATCGGTATGTCGAAGGCACGCTAACTTCCGAAGGAGTTAAGCCAGCCGCTTGAAATTTTGCACAAATACTTCTTATTGGTGTAGGTCATAAATGGGCCATATCAGTTCATGTTATGATATAGCTGCCATATAACCCGATCTTGGGTCTTGACTTCCTGAGCCTCTAGAGTGCGCAATTCTTATCCGATTAGAATGAAATTTTGCCCGACGTGTTTTGTTATGATATCCAACAACTGTGCTAAGTATGGTTTAAATCGGTCCATAACCTGATATAGCTGTCATATAAACAGATCTGGGGACTTGACTTCTTTAGCTTCTAGAGGGAGCATTTCCTATCCGATTTGCCTGAAATTTTGTACGACGGATTCTCTCATGACCATCAACATACGTGTTTATTATGGTCTGAATCGGTCTATAGCCCGATACAGCTCCCACATAAATCGATCTCTTTATTTTACTTCTTAAGCCACCAAAGGGCGCAATTCTTATTCGAATTGGCTGATATTTTCCACAGGTCTCCAACATATAATATAATTGTGGTCCAAACCGGACCATATCTTGATATCGCTCTAATAGTAGAGCAAATATTTTCTTATCTTTTCCTATTTGCTTAAGAAGAGATGCCGGGAAAAGAACTCGACAAATGCGATCCATGGTGGAGGGTATGTAAGATTCGGCCCGGCCGAACTTAGCACGCTTTTACTTGTTTCAATTTATTATACCCTCCACCATAGGATGGGGGGTATACTAATTTCGTCATTCTGTTTGTAACTACTCGAAATATTCGTCTGAAACCCCAAAAACTATATATATTCTTATTTATTCTATGTCGACCTAGCCATGTACGTCCGTCTGTCCGTCCGTCTGTTTGTCGAAAGCACGCTTACATCCGAAGGAGTAGAGCTAGCCACTTGCAATTATGCACAAATACTTCTTATTAGTGTAGGTAGGTTGGTTTTGTAAATGGGCCATATCGGTCCATGGTTTGATATAGCTGCCATATAAACCGATCTTGGGTCTTGACTTCTTGAGCCACACGAGGACGCAATTTCTATCCGATTTGGCTAAAATTTTGCACGAAATGTTTTGCTATGATTTCCAACAACTGTGCTTAGTATTGTTGTAATCGGTTCATTACATGACATAGCTGTCATAGAAACAATTTTGCTGTCATTTTGCATGATGTTTTTCGTTATGACTTCCAACAACTGTGACAAGTATGGTTTTAATCGGTTCATAACCTGATATAGCTGCCATATAAACCGATTTGGGATTTTGATTTCTTGAGCCTCTAGAGGTCGCAATTATTATCCGATTTGCCTGAAATTTTGTACGACGGATTCTCACATGACCATCAACATACGTGTTTATTATGGTCTGAATCGGTCTATAGCCTGATACAGTTCCCATATTAATCGATCTCTTTATTTTACTTCTTGAGCCCCCAAAGGGCGCAATTCTTATTCGAATTGGCTGACATTTTCCACAGGTCTCCAACATATAATATAATTGTGGTCTAAACCGGACCATATCTTGATATCGCTCTAATAGCAGAGCAAATATTTTCTTATCTTTTCCTATTTGCTTAAGAAGAGATGCCGGGAAAAGAACTCGACAAATGCGATCCATGGTGGAGGGTATATAAGATTCGGCCCGGCCGAACTTAGCACGCTTTTACTTGTTTTTATACCCTCCACCATAAGATGGGGGGTATACTAATTTCGTCATTCTGATTGTAACTACTCGAAATATTCGTCTGAGACCCCATTAAGTATATATATTCTTGATCGTCGTGAAATTTTATGTCGATATAGCCATGTCCGTCCGTCCGACCGTCCGTCTGTCTGTCGAAAGCACGCTAACTTCCGAAGGAGTAAAGCTAGCCGCTTGAAATTTTGCACAAATACTTCTTATTAGTGTAGGTCGGTTGGTATTGTAAATGGGCCATATCGCTCCCCTTTTGATATAGCTGCCATATAAACCTATCTTGGGTCTTGACTTCTTGAGCCTCTAGAGTGCGCAATTCTTATCCGATTGGGATAAAATTTTGCACGACGTGTTTTGTTATGATATCCAACAACTGTGCCAAGTATGGTTTAAATCGGTTCATAACCTGATATAGCTGTTATATAAACCGATCTTGAGTCTTGACTTCTTGAGCCTCTAGAGTGCGCAATTCTTATCCGATTGGAATGAAATTTTGCACGACGTGTTTTGCAATATCCAACAACTGTGCCAAGTATGGTTCAAATCGGTTCATAATCTGATATAGCTGCCATATAAACCGATCTTGGGTCTTGACTTCTTGTGCCTCTAGAGGGCGCAATTCTTATCCAATTTGAATAAATTTTGGCACGTAGTATTTTGTTATGATATCCAACAACTGTGCCAAATATGGTTCAAATCCGTTCATTACCTTATATAGCTGTCATATAAAAAGATGTGGGGACTTGACTTCTTGAGCTTCTAGAGGGCGCAATTCCTATCCGATTTGGCTGAAATTTCGCAAGACGTTTTTTATTGTTACTTTCAACAACTATGTCAAATAAAGTACAAGTCGGTCCATAGCCCGATACAGCTCCCATATAAATCGATCTCTCTATTTAACTTTTTGAGCTCACAAAGAGCGCAATTCTTATTCGAATTGGCTGACATTTTACACAGGTCTCCAACATATAATTTAATTGTGGTCCAAACCGGACCATATCTTGATATCGCTCTAATAGCAGAGCAAATATTTTCTTATCTTTTCCTATTTGCTTAAGAAGAGATGCCGGGAAAAGAACTCGACAAATGCGATCCATAGTGGAGGGTATATAAGATTCGGCCCGGCCGAACTCAGCACCCTTTTATTTGTTTTTTTTTTTTAACATTTTAAATGAATTATTAAGAAATCTCACGATTAACAAGTATTTATCTTTCAAACGCTTTTATACCTTCCACCATAGGATGGGGGGTGTACTAATTTCGTCATTCTGTTCTTGATCGTCGCGACATCTTATGTCGATCTAGCCATATCCGCCCGTCTGTCCGTCCGTCCGTCCGTCTGTCTGTCGAAAGCACGCTAACTTCCGAAGGAATAAAGCTAGCCGCTTGAAATTTTGCACAAATACTTCTTATTAGTGTAGGTCGGCTGGTATTGTAAATGAGCCATATCGGTCCATGTTTTGATATAGCTGCCATATAAACCGATCATGGGTCTTGACTTCTTGAGCCTCTAGTGTGCGCAATTCTTTTCCCATTGGAATGAAATTTCGAACGAAGTATTTTGTTATGATATCCAACAATTTTGCCAAGTATGGTTCAAATCGGTTCATAACCTGATATAGCTGTCTTATAAACACATCTGGGGACTTTACTTCTTGAGCTTCTAGAAGGCGCAATTCCCATCCGTTTTGGTTGATATTTTGCTTATTTTATTCTTACTTTCAACAACTGTGTCAAATAAGGTTCAAATCGGTTCAAATCCTGATATAGCTGCCATATAAACCGATTTGGAATATTGACTTCTTTATTATCATCATATATATCAATTATTATTAAATATATATATTATATATAATTATTTTATACACGATTTGCCTGAAATTTTGTTTGACGGATCCTCTCATGACGATCAACATACTTGTTTATTATGGTCAGAATCGGTCTATAGCCCGATACAGCTCCCACATAAATCGATCACTTTATTTTACTTCTTGAGCCCCCACAGGGCGCAATACTTATTCGAATTGGCTGACATTTTACACAAATCTCCAACATATAATTTAGCAAATCTTTTCTTATATTATTTTTTTGCCTAAGAAGAGATGCCGGGAAAAGAACTCGACAAATGCGATCCATGGTGGAAGGTTTCTAAGATTCGGCCCGGCCGAACTTAGCACGCTTTTACTTGTTAGTAGGTTAGTTTATGTTAGGTTTAAGTGTCAGTCTGCCATCAGACTCACTTAAACGTTTTCGTCCATTATGATAAAACAGGAACCGATGAAGGAAGACGCCTTCTAGTTTCTACAGTTGAACCATCCAGATCGTTCACATCCGCTAAATCAGATAGGTTCTTCAAGAAATCCTTCTAACTGCTAGTGCGGGACGCACACACAGAAGGCGTTCTATAGCCTCTTCTTCGATGTCTTCACAGGTTCTGCAAAAGTCGTTGCTGACAACCTTCAGTCTGTCAGCATGTTTTCCGATTAGATAGTGACCAGTCATGGCGGACACAATGACTGAGACGTCTGTTCTTGCCAATGACAGCAAAATGTTAGACCTCTTCAAGTCTAGATTTGGCCACATGGCTTTGGAATGCTCACAGCCCTTTCTTTGTAAGCATCTATCATTCGTTGTCCTTCGGACCTGGTTCTGAAAACATAGCTTACATGTCACTAGAGGCATACCCACAGATTCCAGTATCCCTGGAATGTGTAGGGTAATTTCTAGTCTCGCAAGCTCATCCGCTTTACAATTATCTGGGATATCTCTGTGGCACGGCACCCAGAACAGGTGAATTTTGAACTGTTCAGACATCTCGTTGAGATATCCGCGACAGTCGAGGGCGGTATTTGTGTCCAGAAATACGTTCTCCAAGGATTTAATGGCTGCCTGGCAGTCTGAGAAGATATTTATGCCAATCGTCGTTATGACATTATATCGTAGCCATACCACCACTTCCTTAATTGCAAGGATCTCTGCTTGATACACACTGCGGTGGTCGGGTAACCTTTTCGATATGAGCAGTTCTAGATTTTTAGAGTACACCCCACCTGGTTGTTTATTTTGGCACCATCTGTATAGAAGTCTATGTAACTTCTGTTACCAGGGATATCGTAGTTTCAATCGGTTCTATCAGGAATAGTTGTACAGTAATTTTGGCCATAAAACGGCTCAGGTAGAGTGTAATCGACACTTCCTGGAACATCGGATATTGTGTCAAGAATAAAACAGTGTCCGTAAGCGCCACATGCTCAATTAGAAAGCTCCCTTAACCTCACGACATTGGTCGCCGCAATTTGTCCAGCCACAATGTCCAGAGGAGTAAGATGTAACATTAAAGTGAGTGCATCAGATGGTGTCGTCCTCAGCGCGGCTTTGATGTACAAACAAGCCATCCTTTGGATCCGGTTAACTATTGAGCAGTAGGTAGATTTTTGAAGCGCCATCCACCAGACCACAACACCATATAGCATAATAGGTCTGACAACTGTAGTATATACCCAAGACATGACCCGCGGTCCAAACCCCCCAACTTTTGCCTATGGCCCTCTTGTACATGTATAGGGTAAGAATTGCCTTTCTTGCCCTTTCGAAAATATTGGATTTGAAGTTAAATTTCCACCTGTACTGTCCCGTCAGGGATATGGATGTATGTTCAATAAAATGTCATTAAAGTTTCAGCTCTGTCCCTCTGTCTGTTGGACGGGCATGTCTAGATGGCCTTAGATTTTTACGCTGATCAAGAATATATATACTTTATAGGGTCGGAAATGGATATTTCGATGTGTTGCAAACGTAATGACAAAATGAATATTGTCCCATCCTTCGGTGGTGGGTATAATAAACCGATCTGAACCATATACGACACGGATGTCGAAAAGCCTAATATAAGTCACTGCATCAAATTTCAGGGAAATCGGATTATAAATGCGCCTTTTATGGGTTCAAGACTTTCAATCGAGATAGCGGTCTACATCACAGGTGTATCCAAATCTGCACCGATTTGGGCTAAGTTGCAGAAAAATGTCTAAGAGCCTAACACAACTCATTGTCCCAAAACTGGGCGAAATCGGACAATAAATGCGCCTTTTATGGGTCCAACACCTTAAATCGAGAGATCAGTCTATATGGCAGCTATACCCAAATCATTACCGATCTGTGCCATATTACAGAAGTATGTTAAGGGGCTAAACTTAACTCACTATCCCAAACTTCGGCGACATCGGACCGTAAATGCGACTTTTATGGGCCCAAAACTTTAAATCGAGAGATCGGTCTATATGGCAGCTATATCCAAATCTGAACCGATCAGGGCCAAATTGCAGAAGTATGTGGAAGGACCTAAGACAACTCAATGTCCCAAATTTCATCAAAATCGGAAAATAAATGTGGCTTTTATGGGCCTAAGACCCTTAATCGGAGGATCGGTCTATATGGCAGCTATATCCAAATCTAGACCGATCTGAGCCAAATGGACGATGGACGTCAAAGGGCCAAAAGCAACTCACTGTCCCAAATTTCAGCACAGTCGGATAATAAATGTGGCTTTTATCGGCCTAAGACCCTAAATCTGAGGATCAGTCCATATGGCAGCTATATCCAAATCTCTAGCTATCAGAGCCAAATTAAAGAAAGATGTGGAACTGCCTAAGACAACTCACTGTACCAAATTTCAGAAAAATCGGATAATAAATTTGGCTTTTATGGGCCTAAGACCCTAAATCGGCCGATCGGTCTATATGGGTGCAATATCAAGATATAGTCCGATATAGCCCATCTTCGAACTTTAGCTGCTTATGGACAAAAAAAGAGTCTGTGCAAAGTTTTAGCTCAATATCTCTATTTTTAAAGACTGTAGCGTGATTGCAACAGACAGACGGACAGACGGACGGACATGTCTAGATACCAAACCGCACCGAAATGTAGAGGGCCTTCTGCTTACTCGATATTGGTTGTTGTTGCTGCTGATAACGATGCTATTGTAAAAATAATTTTATTGTGTTCTTGCGTAGCACAGGGGTACTCATTGTATAAAATAACGTTACGCTTAATTTCTATTCTTATCTGAAAATTAATTTAAAATTATATTAGACTTGACTCATCCTTTGATGAAAATTAATTAAATGAATTTCATGATACCGAATAAATCCGGTTGGATGAGAATCCGAATTCGAAGGTATGTGAAAGGTTTTTTTTCCATAAAGTTAAAAGCTGTCAGATATACTCATAGCTATATAACATCCAATTGGCTTTGGGTGAACACTTCTTCAATTTCTGCTATTAATATCCAATCGCTTGCTATTATGGATTTCTACTGATTTCAATGTTGACAGTCTCAAGTTAAGGATTGATATGGCCTCTTATGGAGTGTTGGAATGTTGCAAAAATAGCTTAAAGCATTTTGCAAAATATCGTATAATTCCTTTCTTACAATGGCTAGGCCTCCATAGAAGAGCGATGTATGACAACAATCATTATATATCACTTAGATTATTCCATATAGCTGAGGTTAATTTTGCCACAATGTTGTTTTGTATGGAAGACGAAATACTAGAAAACGCGTCTGGTGTTGTGCTATCTGGATAGGGAAAGTATGATATTGAAAGTGTATATTCAGTCTACAACACGCCAGACTAGTACTATTGTCTTCTCACTGGGCCACAAGTGGGCATCTGCCCGCGCGCATAAATTCCAAGGCGGGATACAAGTTAGGCACTCTTAGAAAAAACCTACGCAATGAACACTCATAAACACACAGATTCTAATTTTATGCAAAAATTCCTACCAATTGAATTGAAGATCTCACACAACATATGGTTGTGGGAAATTGATCCGCACGTTATTTGCTGTCAGACAAAATTCACGCAAATCTTACTTAGTGCCCCAAGAATTCACGTGTCCGCTTCCAAATCTAAGACTCAGAAAAAAATGGAATTAGACCAACCCTGTGGGTGACCAAAATTCCAAGAATATAATGAATTCTGCTTAATAGCCACTATTTCACATACCCTATGAGTAGCCAGTGTCCATATAAGTAGTGTTGATCACACAAAAAACCATTTCGTCAGGCAGGCCCTCCAAATGAAATTCACACCTGATGATAGAAAACCTTAAAATTTCCGAACAAAAATAAGTTTCACATCTTATTACCTTTGTTGAAAAATGACGGGGAAAGGAGTTTCAACAATTTATAGAGCACGTGGATGTACTGGAAAACTTAAGATTTATTTTTACACTTTTTAAAGTCTTTAGCTTTGGAGGTTCGCCACAAATAGGAAGCTTGAAAATTGTTAAACGTGACATTAGCTATTTTCCTGTCCTCACGACAGGGAACAAAACGCAAAATTTCCCAATATAATGTCGTTGCCACATGCGACAACCTAAAAAAAAATCACAAAGAAAATAACTTCTCTAAATTAATGCGCACCTAAATTTTATTTTAATTTTATTAAATTTTTTAATAAATTTTATTTTAACTTTTGGCAAGTCATTTAAATTAATTATTTTTTGCCTCCTTTTTTTTACCGAAAAAAACACTTGAGCTGGTTGCGATGTGAATTAAATGATGAACTACTAAAATTGGAAAAAACAAGTAAAAGCGTGCTAAGTTCGGCCGGGCCGAATCTTATATACCCTCCACCATGGATCGCATTTGTCGAGTTCTTTTCCCGGCATCTCTTCTTAGGCAAAAAAGGATATAAGAAAAGAGTTGCTCTGCTTCCACACAATTCGGACCACAATTAAATTATATGTTAGAGACCTGTGTAAAATTTCAGCCAATTCGTATAAGAATTGCGCCCATTGGGGCTCACGAAGTAAAATAGAGAAAACGATTTATATGGGATCTGTATCGGGCTATAGACCGATTCAGACCATAAAAAACACGTTTGTTGATGGTCATGAGAGGATCTATCGTACAAAATTTCAGGCATATCGGATAATAATTGCGACCTCTAGGGGTCAAGATCCCAGATCGGTTTATATGGCAGCTATATCAGGTTATGAACCGATTTGAACCTTATTTGACACAGTTGTTGAAAGTAAAAATAAAATACGTCATGCAAAATTTCAGCCAAATCGGATAGGAATTGCGCCCTCTAGAAGCTCAAGAAGTCAAACCCCAGTTCTGTTTATATGACAGCTATATCAGGTTATGGATACAACCATACTTGGCACAGTTGTTGGATATCATAACGAAATACTTCGTGCAAAAATTCATTCAAATCGGATAAGAATTGTGCCCTCTAGAGGCTCAAGAAGTCAAGACCCAAGATCGGTTTATATGGCAGCTATATCAGGTTATGAACCGATTTAAACCATACTTGGCACAGTTGTTGGGTATCATAGCAAAACACGTCGTGCAAAATTTCATTCCAATCGAATAAGAATTGCGCACCCTAGAGGCTCAAGAAGTCAAGACCCAAGATCGGTTTATATGGCAGCTATGTCAAAACATGGACCGATATGGCCCATTTACAATACCAACCGACCTACACTAATAAGAAGTATTTGTGCAAAATTTCAAGCAGCTAGCTTTACTCCTTCGGAAGTAAGCGTGCTTTCGACAGACAGACGGACGGACGGACGGACGGACGGACAGACGGACGGACATGGCTAGATCGACATAAAATGTCACGACGATCAAGAATATAAAGGGTGATTTTTTTGAGGTTAGGATTTTCATGCATTAGTATTTGACAGATCACGTGGGATTTCAGACATGGTGTCAAAGAGAATTGTGCCCTCTAGAGGCTCAAGAAGTCAAGACCCAAGATCGGTTTATATGGCAGCTATATCAGGTTATGAACCGATTTAAACCATACTTGGCACAGTTGTTGGGTATCATAGCAAAACACGTCGTGCAAAATTTCATTCCAATCGGATAAGAATTGCGCTCTCTAGAGGCTCAAGAAGTCAAGACCCAAGATCGGTTTATATGGCAGCTATATCAAAACATGGACCGATATGGCTTTATTCCTTCCTTAGCGTGCTTTCGACAGACAGACGGACGGACGGACGGACATGGCTAGATCGACTTAAAATGACATGACGATCAAATATATATATATCTTATGGGGTCTTGGACGCATATTTCGAGGTGTTACAAATGAAAAGACGAAATTAGTACACCCCCATCCTATGGTGGAGGGTATAAAAATGTGCTAACTGTGAAGCCCATGTCATAAAAAACAAGTAAAAGCGTGCTAAGTTCGGCCGGGCCGAATCTTATATACCCTCCACCATGGATCGCATTTGTCGAGTTCTTTTCCCGGCATCTCTTCTTAGGCAAAAAAGGATATAAGAAAAGAGTTGCTCTGCTATTAAAACGATATCAAGATATGGTCCGGTTCGGACCACAATTAAATTATATGTTGGAGACCTGTGTAAAATTTCAGCCAATTCGTATAAGGATTGCGCCCATTGGGGCTCACGAAGTAAAATAGCGAGAACGATTTATATGGGATCTGTATCGGGCTATAGACCGATTCAGACCATAATAAACACGTTTGTTGATGGTCATGAGAGGATCCATCGTACAAAATTTCAGGCATATCGGATAATAATTGCGACCTCTAGGGGTCAAGAAGTCAAGATCCCAGATCGGTTTATATGGTAGCTATATCAGGTTATGAACCGATTTGAACCTTATTTGACACAGTTGTAAAAATGTAAAAATAAAATACATCATGCAAAATTTTAGCCAAATCGGATAGGAATTGCGCCCTCTAGAAGCTCAAGAAGTCAAATCCCCAGACCTGTTTATATGACAGCTATATCAGGTTATGGACCGATTTCAACCATACTTGGCACAGTTGTTGGATATCACAACGAAACACGTCGTGCGAAATTCTATTCTAATCGGACAAGAATTGCGCCCTCTAGAGGCTCAAGAAGTCAAGACCCAAGATCGGATTATATGGCAGCTATATCAGGTTATGGACCGATTTGAACCATACTTGGCACAGTTGTTGGATATAACAACAAAACACGTCGTGCAAAAATTCATTCAAATCGGATAAGAATTGTGCCCTCTAGAGGCTCAAGAAGTCAAGACCCAAGATCGGTTTATATGGCAGCTATATCAGGTTATGGACCGATTTGAACCATACTTGGCACAGTTGTTGGATATAACAACAAAACACGTCGTGCAAAATTTCATTTCAATCGGAGAAGAATTGCGCACTCTAGAGGCTCAAGAAGTCAAGACCCAAGATCGGTTTATATGGCAGCTATATCAGATTATAGACCGATTTGAACTATACTTGGCGCAGTTGTTGGATATCATAGCGAAACACGTCGTGCAAAGTTTCATTCCAATCGGAGAAGAATTGCGCTCTCTAGAGGCTCAAGAAGTCAAGGCCCAAGATCGGTTTATATGGCAGCTATATCAAAACATGGACCGATATGGCCCATTTACAATACCAACCGACCTACACTAATAAGAAGTATTTGTGCAAAATTTCAAGCGGCTAGCTTTACTCCTTCGGAAGTTAGCGTGCTTTCGACAGACAGACGGACGGACGGACGGGCAGACGGACGGACATGGCTAGATCGACATAAAATGTCGCGACGATCAAGAATATATATACTTTATGGGGTCTCAGACGAATATTTCGAGTATTTACAAACAGAATGACGAAATTAGTATACCCCCCATCTTATGGTGGAGGGTATAAAAACCAAAGCGACAATTCTTTGTCGGTATGTAGTACGTGTGTGTGTCCATTAGCATAAAAACGTAGCTTCTGTGATAGACATTAAAAGGCCTATAAAACCACCAGGAATTATTAAAACAGTTTTGTCCAAAAGTGATCGCAGTTTTACAAATGAGAATTGAAACAAAGAAATACAATTCATTTTATTTTTTTACTTCGAAGGCAAATATGTACCTCAGAATAGCTATCCGAAAGAAAACATATTGTCAGTTCCTTCACCACGCCCATTACAAACTGCATAACTCTAACCAAATCTTGAGAAAGAATTAGGAGGAACAGCTGTGCCAAGTCCTGATGTCCTTTGCATGGAACGTGCCAACCTTCCATGTCCTCCAAACATAATAATGGCTTCCCAATTTCTCGCGTACCTTCGCCTTCGCTCAAAGTTTCTTTGAGAAAAATTTCGACGCAAAATCTCCTGGCCAATTTTAAAGACTACATGCCTTGTGCGAAGATTATATTGACTCTTGTTTATCTCATATACAGCCTTCATGCATATCCTCAAATCATCCCTTATCAGCTGGAGGCGCTTGTCCCTTGACAATTTCATAGTTGGTTCATTCGGCATCGAAAACTTTTTCATCATTTCGTATGAACTAGCATGGATCACCATGTCAAAACCAAACATGAAGTCAAGTCGCCAGATCTGTTTATATGACAGCTATATCAGGTAATGAACCGATTTGAACCATACTAGGCACAGTTGTTAGGTATAACAAAATACTACGTGCAAAAATTCATTCAAATCGGAGAAGAATTGCGCCCTCTAAAGGCTCAAGAAGTCAAGACCCAAGATCGGTTTATATGACAGCTATATCAGGTTATGGACCGATTTGAACCATACTTGGCACAGTTGTTGGATATCATTACAAAACACGTCGTGCAAAATTTCATTCCAATCGGATAAGAATTGCGCACTCTAGAGGCTCAAGAAGTCAAGATCCAAGATCGGTTTATATGGCAGCTATATCAAAACATGAACCGATATGGCCCATTTACAATACCAACCGACCTACACTAATAAGAAGTATTTGCGCAAAATTTCAAGAATGTATGTACTTTATGGGATCTCAGACAGAAGTGACTCTTGGACACCTTCAAAGTCAAGTTGGCTTTACGGAACTGGGAAGCTATTCTCGTCATTACCTCGAGGTGAGTATGAAACTCATCGGAAACTACCACTAAACCATCCAAGTACCCAAAGACCCAATGTCTAAGGTCGGGTGGGATGATTTCTTCCATAAGGCTACACATTGTTTGGGGTGCATTGCAGAGCCCGAATGGCATAAACACGAATTGGTACAATGGTCTGCCTGGTATGGTGAAAGCGGTTAATTCCTTTGAACTTTCACCCAAGCCGATTTGAAAAAAGGCGTCTTTTGAATCCAGCCTGGATATAATATTCGCAACGAATATGTGTCTTTTCGTGTAAGCCAATTTAGTTTCTTGCATAGCAAAAAACTGTTCTATCCTTAAGGCAGTCCTGCCAATGATGGCTTACCTCACCACAGTTCCAGCAAGTAAAAGTGGAGTCTGTCTTATGCACAGCCTCTACAAAGTTATCTGCGGTATCATCCACTTAAGGAACCCCGTGTTCCATAACCTCCAGCTCAGAAACATACCGTCTTTGTATGGGAGGAACATTTGGGCGATATGCCAATGATTTGCGCACATGCTCATCATTCAAAAAGTTCTCCCGCATCTGAAAAAGTCTGCGAAGATGCGAGAGAGATGTGATCTGAATGTAGAGCAAATCCTGCCTGATGACGGTACCAAGATTCCGTAAAAATATATCAACCAATTCGTTCTCCGAGATCGGTTCAGACAATCTGTTCATTATGGTCGTAATGAGGTCAAGAAATGCATCATAAGTCTCATTCGCCTTCTGTTTTCCACATCAAATTTTCTCCTTAATATCAAATGTTGATTTAAATTTTTTATATTGACTTAGAAGAACATTAAAATTCCTGCATATGGCACTGAAATCATCGTTTAAATTGTCCCCAGTACGAGACTGAATCTTAAGTTCCAGTCCCGAATAATGGAAATTATTTTATCGGAGGGTATACTACTTAAATTCGAACCGGAAAATGAGTAAGGTGAAGTAGCAGAGGGATTCCTGAAATGAGGCAAGGGTTGACGATTGGTGCCATCAAATTGACCCCTGTTAAAACCCGACAAATTACTCAGGTTCGTTACCATTCGCAAATAGAAGACCATTCCGAGCGTTCATGGGTGCCAGACCAATGTTAAAAATCGTAAAAGATTCAACTCCATCATTCAGTTAATTTCAGCATAGTCAATTCCAACTGTACTAGCGTTCTGATGCAGAGTTTCAGCAGACGGATTCTGGTTGGCAGAAGCCTGTTCTTGGGCGACACGAGAAGTCGTCCGGAGTACTCAAATTTAAAAAATCTAACGAATTATCGAGACTTAGACCCAAGCTACGGGTGTCCTCTACCCCTTTGTGATCGTGGCATACTGGGAGCAGATTTTCTGGGATCTATAATGAGCCTTCTCAATTCACTTAGCTGATAAACTTCACTTCACTTAGCTGGCAAATCGGACACACCGAGGAAGTTGTTAACAAATTTTCTACGCACTTTTAATGAAAGTGATGAGAACAATAATTTATGATCAAACAATCATCACCTTCATGCATTAAAGCCTTACAAACCTGATATCTTGAGGGCACTATGCAAATTGGTTACAAAGGAACAGAAGCCTGGCTAGGGATCGGTGGAGACCTTTCCATCATAAACTATCTTTATATAATTGAATTCCAAATTTAAATTATTCTGAAAAGCATGAATAATATGTTTTATTCACAAAAAGCATAAAACGACACGTAAAAAAATTTTTTTATACCCACCACCGAAGGATGGGGGTATATTCATTTTGTCATTCCGTTTGCAACACATCGAAATATCCATTTCCGACCCTATAAAGTATATATATTCTTGATCAGCGTAAAAATCTAAGAGGATCTAGACATGTTCGTCCGACTGTCTGTTGAAATAGAGATATTGAGCTGAAATTTTGCACAGGTTCTTTTTTGTCCATAAGCAGGTTAAGTTCGAAGATGAGCTATATCGGACTATATCTTGATATGGTCCCCATATAGACCGATCGGCCGATTTACGGTCTTAGACCCATAAAAGCCACATTTATTATCCGATTTTGTCGAAATTTAAGACAGTGAGTTGTGCTAGGCCCTTCGACATCCTTCGACAATTTGGCTCAGATATAGATATATATATGGATATAGCTGCAATACAGACCGATCCTCCGATTCAGGGTCTTAGGCCCATAAAAGCCACATTTATTATCCGACTTGCAGAAATTTGGGACAGTGAGTTGTTTTAGGCCCTTCGACATTTCAGCAAAATTGGATAAAAAATGTGGCTTTTATGGGCCTAAGACCCTTAATCGGATGATCGGTCTATATGGCAGCTATATCCAAATCGAAGGGCTTAACCCAACTCACTGTCCCTAATTTCAGTAATATGGGGGCTTGTATATGTATGCTATATCTAATTCTAAACCGTTTTTATACCCTCCACCATAAGATGGGGGGTATACTAATTTCGTCATTCTGTTTGTAACTACTCGAAATATTCGTCTGAGACCCCATAAAGTATATATATTCTTGATCGTCGTGACATTTTTTGTCGATCTAGCCATGTCCGTCCGTCTGTCCGTCCGTCCGTCTGTCTGTCGAAAGCACGCTAATTTCCGAAGGAGTAAAGCTAGCTGCTTGAAATTTTGCACAAATACTTCTTATTAGTGTAGGTCGGTTGGTATTGTAAATGGGCCATATCGGTCCATGTTTTGATATAGCTGCCATATAAACCGATCTTGGGTCTTGACTTCTTGAGCCTCTAGAGTGCGCAATTCTTATCCGATTGGAATGAAATTTTGCACGACGTGTTTTGTTATGATATCCAACAACTGTGCCAAGTATAGTTCAAATCGGTTCATAACCTGATATAGCTGCCATATAAACCGATCTTGGGTCTTGACTTCGTGAGCCTCTAGAGTGCGCAATTCTTATCCGAATGGAATGGAATTTCGCACGACGTGTTTTGTTATGATACCCAACAACCTTGCCAACTATGGTTTAAATCGGTCCATAACCTGATATAGCTGCCATATAAACCGATCTTGGGTCTTGACTTCTTGAGCCTCTAGAGGGCACAATTCTTATCTGATTTGAATGAATTTTTGCACGAAGTATTTCGTTATGATATTCAACAACTGTGCCAAGTATGGTTGAAATCGGTCCATAACCTGATATAGCTGTCATATAAACAGATCTGTGGATTTGACTTCTTGAGCTTCTAGAGGGCGCAATTCCTATCCGATTTGGCTGAAATTTTGCATGACGTATTTTATTTTTACTTTCAACAACTGTGTCAAATAAGGTTCAAATCGGTTCACAACCTGATATAGCTGCCATATAAACCGATCTGGGACCTTGACTTCTTGACCCCTAGAGGTCGCAATTATTATCCGATATGCCTGAAATTTTGTACGACGGATCCTCTCATGACCATCAACAAACGTGTTTATTATGGTCTGAATCGGTCTATAGCCCGATACAGATCCCATATAAATCGTTCTCTCTATTTTATTTCGTGAGCCCCAATGGGCGCAATTCTTATACGAATTGGCTGACATTTTACCGGACCATATCTTGATATCGTTTTAATAGCAGAGCAACTCTTTTCTTATATCCTTTTTTGCCTAAGAAGAGATGCCGGGAAAAGAACTCGACAAATTCGATCCATGGTGGAGGGTATATAAGATTCGGCCCGGCCGAACTTAGCACGCTTTTACTTGTTTTTATTAAATCCTGCACATATTTTAAGATTAATAACAAAACTATCCGTGCTAAATTTTGTGCAGATCGGTTGAAAATTTTAGCTTCTACGGCCATTTAAGTGTAAATCGGGCGATACATATATATGGGAGCCATATCTAAATCTGAACCGATTTTGATCTGAACCATTTAAGTGCAGATCTGGTGATACATATATATGGGAGCTATATCTAAATCTGAACCGATTTTTACCAAAATCAGTAGCGTGCAAAATTTCGTGATGATTGGACAACAAATACGATCTGCACTTTTGTTACAAAAATACATGGACTCACAGACGGACAGACGGACATGGCTCAACGGGTCTCGCTCTTCTCCTTCTTGGCGTTGCAAACAAATGCACAAACTTAAAATACCCTGTACCACAGTCGTGCTGTAGGGTATAAGTAGACATAAGTGTATACATACAAATAGTATTGCACATAGGCAAGTTCTCTATGAATAAATTAATTGCATTGTTGGTTTAAATTGATATATTAATCCATAAATTTTTTTTATTTTGTGTCGGTGATGTGAGAGAAGAGCGAAATGATTTCGAGTAGGGGTCTTTATCAACTCATTGATTCCGGTAATAAAGGGTGATTTTTTTGAGGTTAGGATTTTCATGCATTAGTATTTGACAGATCAACGCTTGCAAATCATTGAATTTTATTACCAAAATCAGTGTTCGGTTCGAAATGTGTTCAAATTTGGACAAATTTTGTTCAGCGATGAGGCTCATTTCTGGTTGAATGGCTACGTAAATAAGCAAAATTGCCGCATTTGGAGTGAAGAGCAACCAGAAGCCGTTCAAGAACTGCCCATGCATCCCGAAAAATGCACTGTTTGGTGTGGTTTGTACGCTGGTGGAATCATTGGACCGTATTTTTTCAAAGATGCTGTTGGACGCAACGTTACGGTGAATGAACACATTTCGAACCGAACACTGATTTTGTTATAAAATTCAATGATTTGCAAGCGTTGCTCGTTAGTAAGTCTATTATGATGAAATGTCAAAGCATACTGAGCATCTTTCTCTTTGACACCATGTCTGAAATCCCACGTGATCTGTCAAATACTAATGCATGAAAATCCTAACCTCACAAAAATCACCCTTTACTAAGGTAAGGGAGGGTTATGAGGCAATGGATACCAACACGACTATAGACAGCTGGGTTTCAACCATTTGGGGGTTATACGCTACACCACTACTGTGGTACAGGGTTTTATAACTTAGTGAATTTATTTGTTACACCCAGAAGAAAGAGAGATAGACCCATTGATAATTATACCGATCGGTTCGGAATCACTTTCTGATTCGATTTAGCTATGTCTGTCTGTCCGTCTGTCCATGTTAGTTTGTGTACAAAGTAAAGGTCGCAGTTTTCATCTGATCGTCTTTGAATTTGGTACAGGCATGTTTTTCGGCGTAGAGACGAAGCCTATTGAAATTGGAAAATTCGGTTCAGATTTGGATATAGCTCCCATATATATGTTCGTCCGATTTTCAGTAATAATGCAATAAAATGGTCATTTGTTAACCGATTCTCTAGCAATTTGGCAGGAAAAATTTTATGACTCTTGACATTTCTGGTGAATATCATGGAAATCGGCTCAGATTTAGATATGAATAGCTCTCATATATGTATATCGCCTGATTTTCACTCCGAAAACTACTGCAGACGTATTTAGTGACCAATTTTCCCAAAACTTCGTTCAACGATTTTCTCGACTACTGTCACAGTATCTGACAAGTTTGCTCGAAATCGGTTCAGATTTACATAAAGCTCCTATATATATTTTCATCCAATTTTCCGATTTGTAGTAATATTGTAATTAAATGTTTTTTTTTTTAACCGATTCTCTCGAAATTCAATAGGAAGGATTTTCTTATGACTCTCGACATGACTCGCGAATTTTATGAAAAACGGAAAATCGGGTTGCCCAAAAAGTAATTGCGGATTTTTTAAAAGAAAGTAAATGCATTTTTAATAAAACTTAGAATGAACTTAAATCAAATATACTTTTTTTACACTTTTTTTCTAAAGCAAGCTAAAAGTAACAGCTGATAACTGACAGAAGAAAGAATGCAATTACAGAGTCACAAGCTGTGAAAAAATTTGTCAACACCGACTATATGAAAATCCGCAATTACTTTTTGGGCAACCCAATATATATATATATATGGAAAATATATATGTGAACTATGCCAAAATCTTAAATCATTTCGAGCAACATTCTAGATACTGTGGCAGTCGTCGATGAAAACGTTTTAAAAATTTTTGGCAAGATGGGTCAATATATATATATATATATATATATATATATATATATATATATATATATATATATATATATATATATATATATATGAATATATATATATGAATATATATATATATATATATATATATATATATATATATATATATATATATGAATATATATATATGAATATATATATATATATATATATATATATATATATATATATATATATATATATATATTGACCCATCTTGCCAAAAATTTTTAAAACGTTTCATCGACGACTGCCACAGTATCTAGAATGTTGCTCGAAATGGTTTAAGATTTTGGCATAGTTCACATATATATTTTCCATCCGATTGAGAAATATTGGACCTAAATGAAAGGTATTCAAGAGTAGAGTACGATTTCCATATTAACAAGTAAAAGCGTGCTAAGTTCGGCCGGGCCGAATCTTATATACCCTCCACCGTGGATCGCATTTGTCGAGTTCTTTTCCCGGCATCTCATCTTAGGCAAAAAAAACAAGACCCAAGATCGGTTTATATGGCAGCTATATCAGGTTATGGGCCGATTTGAACCATACTTGGCACAGTTGTTGGATATCATTACAAAACACGTCGTGCACAATTTCATTCTGATCGGATAAGAATTGTGCACATTAGAGGCTCATGAAGTCAAGACCCAAGATCGGTTTATATGGCAGCTATATCAGGTTATGGGCCGATTTGAACCATACTTGGCACAGTTGTTGGATATCATAACAAAACACGTCGTGCAAAATTTCATTCCTATCGGATAAGAATTGCGCACTCTAGAGGCTCAAGAAGTCAAGACCCAAGATCGGTTTATATGGCAGCTATATCAGGTTATGGACCGATTTGAACCATACTTGGCACAGTTGTTGGATATAATAACAAAACACGACGTGCAAAATTTCATTCTGATCGGGTAAGAATTGCGCACGCTACAGGCTCAAGAAGTCAAGACCCAAGATCGGTTTATATGGCAGCTATATCAGGTTATGGACCGATTTGAACTATACTTGGCGCAGTTGTTGGATATCATAACAAAACACGTCGTGCAAAAATTCATTCCAATCGGATAAGAATTGCGCACTCTAGAGGCTCAAGAAGTCAAGACCCAAGATCGGTTTATATGGCAGCTATATCAAAACATGGACCGATATGGCCCATTTACAATACCAACCGACCTACACTAATAAGAAGTATTTGTGCAAAATTTCAAGCGGCTAGCTTTACTCCTTCGGAAGTTAGCGTGCTTTCGACAGACAGACGGACGGACGGACAGACGGACGGACGGACGGACGGACGGACATACGGACGGACATGGCTAGATCGACATAAAATTTCACGACGATCAAGAATATATATACTTTATGGGGTCTCAGACGAATATTTCGAGTAGTTACAAACAGAATGACGAAATTAGTATACCCCCCATCTTATGGTGGAGGGTATAAAAATTGAGTCCAAATAATTGGGAGGCCGCCCCGACACCAAAACCCCCCAAATTGGTTTATTGGACGATAATGACAATATGGGGCTCGAATGAAAGGTATTTGCGAGTGGATTACGAATATGGTCAGGAAGGAGGTGTAGGCTGTGTAATTTGTTGATGTTGGAAAGGGGCGGACCCTCCCCCGTTACGACAAAAACGATATTCAAAATTAAAAGTTGACCAATAGGGTATCAAATAAAAGATACTGGAGAGTAGAAAACGAATGTGGTATTAAAACTTGGGTTCAAGTATCCAAGGTGTAGCCCAAAACCGAAAACTTCTGCAAATAGACATATTGGACGTATATATCAATAAAGGGCTCAAATGAAACGAATTCGGGAGTAGACTATGAATATGACATAAGAAACGATGTCCAAATAATTGATAATCGCCCCATCCCCGATAAGCTCCCCAAATGGGAATACTACTCAATCATAGCTTGATGAAACTCAAATGATAGGCATTTGAGAGCAGATTACGAATATGACATTAAACTTTGTGTCCGAGAACTTAGGTGGTGTTTTACATCCTAAAATCGCTTCCAATAGGTTATTTGACCTATCAAAACAATGGGGAATCAAGTGATAGATTTTTTGAGATAAGTGCGTCCTTCAAATTTGTAATCAAGTGGCAGTGTGGCGCACAACCCTCATATAGACGCCCGCCACCAAACGGCTGTATACACTAATCATGACAATATGAGGTAAAACAAGTAAAAGCGTGCTAAGTTCGGCCGGGCCGAATCTTATATACCCTCCACCATGGATCGCATTTGTCGAGTTCTTTTCCCGGCATCTCTTCTTAGGCAAAAAAGGATATAAGAAAAGAGTTGCTCTGCTATTAAAACGATATCAAGATATGGTCCGGTTCGGACCACAATTAAATTATATGTTGGAGACCTGTGTAAAATTTCAGCCAATTCGTATAAGAATTGCGCCCATTGGGGCTCACGAAGTAAAATAGAGAGAACGATTTATATGGGATCTGTATTATATGGCAGCTATATCAGGTTATGAACCGATTTGAACCTTATTTGACACAGTTGTTGAAAGTAAAAATAAAATACGTCATGCAAAATTTCAGCCAAATCGGATAGGAATTGCGCCCTCTAGAAGCTCAAGAAGTCAAATCCCCAGATCTGTTTATATGACAGCTATATCAGGTTATGGACCGATTTCAACCATACTCGGCACAGTTGTTGGATATCATAACGAAATACTTCGTGCAAAAATTCATTTCAATCGGATAAGAATTGCGCACTCTAGAGGCTCAAGAAGTCAAGACCCAAGATCGGTTTATATGGCAGCTATATCAGGTTATGAACCGATTTAAACCATACTTGGCACAGTTGTTGGGTATCATAACAAAACACGTCGTGCAAAATTTCATTTCAATCGGATAAGAATTGCGCACTCTAGAGGCTCAAGAAGTCAAGACCCAAGATCGGTTTATATGGCAGCTATATCAGGTTATGGACCGATTTGAACCATACTTGGCACAAAATTTCTTTCGAATCGGATAAGAATTGCGCACTCTAGAGGCTCAAGAAGTCAAGACCCAAGATCGATTTATATGGCAGCTATATCAAAACATGGACCGATATGGCCCATTTGCAATACCAACCGACCTACACTAATAAGAAGTATTTGTGCAAAATTTCAAGCGGCTAGCTTTACTCCTTCGGAAGTTAGCGTGCTTTCGACAGACAGACGGACGGACGGACGGACGGACGGACAGACGGACGGACATGGCAAGATCGACATAAAATGTCACGACGATCAAGAATATATATACTTTATGGGGTCTCAGACGAATATTTCGAGTAGTTACAAACAGAATGACGAAATTAGTATACCCCCCATCTTATGGTGGAGGGTATAATAAAGGTATAAGGTTGTGTACTGCAAATCTGATATCATAATTCTGCTCATATATCTACCGGACCACATCACCCCAAAAGAGCCGATCAATTATAATGACCTAACGGGACACTGTGTGATTTAATTAATGTGTAGACCGCCACAGCCCCGAAATTATAACATTCAGCGTGAAAACAGGAGTTGCAAACCTTAACGATAAGGTTACAACCATTTTTAGCTCACCGATAGACGAGACCAAACGAAGTGTTGCTGGGCAACACTTTTTTATTCAAGAGTTTTATACGCCACCACACCAAATATATAGACTGGAAAATTAGTTTTTTACCACAGAAAATCGTTTAATATGGCAATTTAATATGATTTAAAAACAAGAAAGAAAGCGTTAAGTTCGGCCGGGCCGAACTTTGGATACCCACCACCTCGGGTATATATGTAAACCACCTTTCATCAAAATTCGGTGAAAATTTCATACCTCATGTCCCATAGCAGTTATATCGAAGTATGTTCCGATTTGGACCAAATACTAATAAGAATAATTCAATTGTTCAATTGTGAATAACAAAATAGTGATCTTTTTAGTAGCTTTATCTAAAAACAAGTAAAAAGGCGTTAAGTTCGGCCGGGCCGAACTTTGGATACCCACCACCTCGGGTATATATGTAGACCACCTTTCATCAAAATTCGGTGAAAATTTCATACCTTATACTCATATACCTCATACCGATCTGAACTATATACGACACGGATGTCGAAAAGCCGAACATAAGTCACTGTGTCAAATTTCAGTGAAATCGGACTATAAATGCGCCTTTTATGGGGCCAAGACTTTAAATCGAGATATCGGTCTACATGGCAACTATATCCAAATCTAGACCGATTTGGGCCAAGTTGTGTAAACATGTCGAAGAGCCTAACACAAAGCACTGTCCCAAATTTCGGCGAAATCGGACAACAAATGCCTCTTTTATGGGCCCTAAACCTTAAATCGAGAGATCGGTCTATATGGCAACTATATTCAAATCCGGACCGATCTGGGCAAAATTGAAGAAGGACGTCGAAGAGCCTAACCGAACTCCCTGCCTCAAATTTCAGCGACATCGGACAATAAATGCGTCTTTTATGTCCCCAAAACCTAAAACCTAGATATCGGTCTATATGGCAGCTATATCCAAATCTGGACCGATCTGTGCCAAATTAACGAAGGATGTCGATGGGCCTTACACAATTCACTGTCCCGAATTTCATCAAATCGGATAATAAATGTGGCTTTAGTGGGCCTAAGACCCTAAACCGGAGGATCGGTCTATATGGCAGCTATATCCAAATCTGAACCGATATGGACCAAATTGAAGAAATATGTCAAAGGTCCTAACACAACTCACTGTCCCAAATTTCAGCGAAATCGGATAATAAATGTGGCTTTTATGGGCCTAAGACCCTAAATCGGAGGATCGGTCTATATGGCAGCTATATCCAAATCTGAACCGATCTGGTCCAAATTGACGAAGGATGTCAAAGGGCCTAACACAACTCACTGCCCCAAATTTCAACAAAATCGGATAATAAATGTGGCTTTTATGGGCCTAAGACCCTAAATCGGCGGATCGGTTTATATGGGGGCTATATCAAGATATAGTCCGATATAGCCCATCTTCGAACTTAACCTGCTTATGGACAAAAAAAGAATCAGTGCAAAATTTCATCTCAATATCTCTATTTTTAAAGACTGTAGCGTGATTTCAACAGACAGACGGACGGACATGTCTAGATCGTCTTAGATTTTTACGCTGATCAAGAATATATATACTTTATAGGGTCGGAAATGGATATTTCGATGTATTGCAAACGGAATGACAAAATGAATATACCCCCATCCTTCGGTGGTGGGTATAATAAACCGATTTGAACCATATACGACACGGATGTCGAAAATCCTAACATAAATCACTGTGTCAAATTTCAGTGAAATCGGATTATAAATGCGCCTATTATGGGGCCAAGGCTTTAAATCGGAGGATCATATGGCAGCTATATCGAAATCTGGACCGATCTGAGCCACATGGATGAAGGATTTTGAAAGGCCTGACACAACTCACTGAACTAAACCTGCTTATGGACAAAAAAGAGTCGGCGCAAAGTTTCAACTCAATATCTCTATTTTTAAAGATTGTAGTGTGATTTCAACAGACAGACGGACGGGCGGACATGTCTAGATTGTCATAGATTTTTACGCTGATTAAGAATATATTGGGTTGCCCAAAAAGTAATTGCGGATTTTTTAAAAGAAAGTAAATGCATTTTTAATAAAATTTAGAATGAACGTTAATCAAATATACTTTTTTTACACCTTTTTTCTAAAGCAAGCTAAAAGTAACAGCTGATAACTGACAGAAGAAAGAATGCAATTACAGAGTCACAAGCTGTGAAAAAATTTGTCAACGCCGACTATACGAAAAATCCGCAATTACTTTTTGGGCAACCCAATATATACTCTAGTAGCTGACCCGGGCCCGCTCCGCTGCGCCTTCTTTTTTTTATATGGAATAAAAGTTTCCTTGGAATATTTATTTGCAACAATTAAAGATCTTTTAGTGAAATACCGTGGCACGAAAATAGTATATCGCTTGACTAACAGTTTAACAATATAAGTGGCTTTATCTCAATCCCATACGGTCTTTATTGGTCACGAATTTAAGTTTGGATGTAAGGTGTACATCCATATTTCAGCATATTTCAGCCCGATATTCTTATGATGTCTGATTTAGTGGTGTTTTCGGGGGTGAGGTGGTCCACCAGATACTTGGCCCTGAAAAAATATTAGCATCGTGCTCTTCTCTCAAATACCATTTATTTAAACCCCATATTGCCATTGGCTTAAGAGGAGTTTACAGGATGAGGCTTCTCCCAAACACATGGCCCCAAATTGGTTATCAAATTCGTTTTCTACTCCCAAATACCTTAATTTGAGTACAATTTCAGTAAAAAATTGCTGTTTGTGGGGTATTTTGGGAAAGGGGTAGACCCCCAGAAAATTGGTCCCGAAAATGGAAATCAATTCTTGCTCTACCTCCCAATACCTTTCATTTAAGCTCCACATTGACATGGTCGGTAAATATGCCCGATTTAGGGCTGCTTTGGGGATTGGGCTGGTCCCCCAAGCTCTAAGCCCGGAAAACGTGCTCTATTCTCAAACATCTATATATCATTTATTTGAACCGCCATTGACCTCAAAATTGATGATCAAATTCGATTTCTAAGCTCATTTAAATTCCTTATTGCAAAAGTCAGCACATATGTCCGGTTTGGGGTATTGGCCCTAAAAATTAGTTCCACTCTCTTTAAGGACCAAATTATCTTGGTGAGCAAATACATCCTATTTGGGGGTTGTTATGGTGGTTGGACGTCCGCTAGACAGTTGGCCCCTAATGTTGATATCAGATACGTATTCTACTCCCACATACCTTTAATTTGAGCCCCATATTTCCATAGTCGGCAAACATGACCGGCTTGGGGTGTGTTTTGTGGGATGTATATATATTCTTGATCGTCGTGAAATTTTATGTCGATCTAGCCATGTCCGTCCGTCTGTCCGTCCGTCCGTCTGTCTGTCGAAAGCACGCTAACTTCCGAAGGAGTAAAGCTAGCCGCTTGAAATTTTCCACAAATACTTCTTATTAGTGTAGGTCGGTTGGTATTGTAAATGGGCCATATCGGTCCATGTTTTGATATAGCTGCCATATAAACCGATCTTGGGTCTTGACTTCTTGAGCCTCTAGAGTGCGCAATTCTTATCCGCTTGGAATACAATTTTGCACGACGTATTTCGTTATTATATCCAACAACTGTGCCAAGTATGGTTCAAATCGGTCTATAACCTGATATAGCTGCCATATAAACCGATCTGGGGTCTTGACTTCTTGAGCCTCTAGAGTGCGCAATTCTTATCCGAGTGAAATGAATTTTGGCACGTAGTATTTTGTTATGATATCCAACTACTGTGCCAAATATGGTTCAAATCGGTTCATAACCTGATATAGCTGCCATATAAACCGATCTTGGGTCTTGACTTCTTGTGCTTCTAGAGGGCGCAATTCCTATCCGATTTGGCTGAAATTTCGCAAGACGTTTTTTATTGTTACTTTCAACAACTATGTCAAATAAAGTACAAGTCGGTCCATAGCCCGATACAGCTCCCATATAAATCGATCTCTCTATTTAACTTTTTGAGCTCACAAAGAGCGCAATTCTTATTCGAATTGACTGACATTTTACACAGGTCTCCAACATATAATTTAATTGTGGTCCAAACCGGACCATATCTTGATATCGCTCTAATAGCAGAGCAAATCTTTTCTTATATCCTTTTGCCTAAGAAGAGATGCCGGGAAAAGAACTCGACAAATGCGATCCATGGTAGAGGATATATAAGATTCGGCCCGGCCGAACTTAGCACGCTTTTACTTGTTGTATATAAGACTAATCCTTCAGGAGCTTGAAACGATCTAAGTCACTCGGACCTTATGGAATATTTCCGGCGTTACTACAGAAGGAGGCCGACTATCTGGTGCCCCACCTGGCCTATATTTTCACAGCGTGCCTGGGACTTGCATATACTCCGAAAGCCTGGCAGTAGGCAAGGGTGTTGTTTATACTCAAGCCCGACAAGGCAAGTTATGCGACACCATGCATTTTATCGCCACTCCCATGGATGACCACCTGAATGACCTATTACGGATGCTGACTGAAGATGGATTTGAACCCGTCTGCTACGCAGAAAATATTATGATACTTTTAAGGGGTAAGGATCCGAACCAGCTATGCAGAAGGGCTGAAAGGTTCCTGCATTTGGCGTATGACTGGGATAGGCCTAGGGGTCTCAATGTTAACCAATAGAAGACTGAAAACTGCTTGATCACGAGAAATACGAAGGTGGGCCAATTTAAAGCACAATCTCGATATTTGACAAGGCCAAATACTAAGGTGTGATCTTGGACAGGAAACAAGTGTCACATTCAGGAGCGTACCGAGAAGTCTCACAGATGTTGGGCACTATGTGGACGGGTCGTAAACTGCGATACAGTGTCCTCTCAGAGGTCGCCCACAGTGTTACTAAATATCTGTGGAAATATAACATAGCTCCATAACTCGTTAATATTGATATTACGAAAAACCACAAAACAGCATATATTACTTCTACAATAGATAATATCACAATCTGTCTTTTAGCATTTGCCTAAATTTATAAACAAACCGTTTTGTAGGCACTTTTAATTGTTTTTATGGCCTTATGGCAAAACCCCGTAACTCGAGTTGTAAGGTTTTGTCCTATTCCCATAGATATCTTTTAAAAAGTGATTATTAGTTGGAGAATACATAATCTCAACAGTTACCAAAAGTATTTCCTTTTTATTTAAATTTTTTTAGTTGCGGTTTGTTTTTAGTTTTACGGGATATTCAAAAGCTAACTTCGGAACAATAGAGGTTGCCAAACGCAATATCCAATAATGATAAATCCTGCCATTTATGGGCACGTGGTAATAATAACTTATGGTTTATCAATGAATATTTATACAAAAAGCCCCCTCTGTTGAATATATTCCTACATTTTGAGTAAAATTAATGCATTTAGTCGATTATAGCCATGAGTTGCACATTCAAAATATGACATTTGCCACATGATCCCATAAAATACACTAAGCAAAGTCAGATAAATGACTACAACGGCCGTAGTCCCATATTTCGCATTGGCTAAAATGTCTATGCTAAAAATAATGTAAACCACACTGTTGACAATTTGTATATGAAATACATTTTTATACACACCGCCATTGGATGCATATGCAAATTTGCCGATGAACATTTCATTAAAGAACAGGGACATTCTCGGTAGATTGAGCCATCATAATAGCGTTCCAACAAATAGAGCTATTTGCTTGAAACTTTTCACCTACAATATTATTGATGTGGTTTATTGGAGAAATTTAAAAATGGGAGGACATTTAATACGTTCGTTAATTTATAGAGTCCACCATCCACACCAAATACCGCCTACATAGGTCCATAAGTAGATAGGTCAGGTTAGGTTAAGTTTAAGTGGCAGTCTGCCATCAGACTGACTTAGACGTTTTCGTCCATTGTGATACCACAGAGACAGAAGAAGGAAGATGCCTTCCAGATCTTACCGTTAAACCTCCAGATCGCTTAAAAAAGCCCAATAAATTACGAATGTCAGACAGGTTCTCAAAGAAATGAGAACCTTAAGTGGAACTCCTTCTGACTGCCAGTAAGGGACACAAACCCAGAAGGTGTTCTATAGTTTCTTCTACTCCTCTTCTTCAGTCTGTCAGCATGTTTTCCGATTGGACAGTGACTTGTCATGACGGACACAATGACTGAGACGTCTGTTCTAGGCAATGAGAGCAAAGCGGTTGACCTCTTCAAAACTAGATTAGGCCACATAGTTTTGGAATGCTCACAGCCCTCTCTTTGTGCCCATCTATAATTCATTGTCGCTAGAGGCATACCCACAGATTCCCGTATCCCTGGAGTAGTGTAGGGTAGATCCTAGTCTCGGAAGCCCGTCCGCTTTACAATTCCCTGGGATATCTCTGTGGGCCGGCACCCAGAACAGGTGAATTTTGAACTGTTCTGCCATCTCGTTAGATATCGTAATTCCAATCGGTTCTATCAGGAATAGTGGTACAGTACTTTTTATCAAAACGCGGATCAGGTAGGTTATAATCCACACGGGCTGGAATATCAGATATTGTATCAAGGATAACACTGTGTCCGTTGCAGCAACAATTAGAAAGCTTCCTTAACCTCACGGCAGTGGTCGCCTCCATTTGTCTATCTAGCCACAATGTTCAGAGGCATAAGAAGTAGCATTAAATTCAGTGTGTCAGTAGTGTCGTCCTCAGTGAGGCTGTGATGCACAAAGAAGCCATCATTTGGATCCGGTTAAGTATTGAGCAGTAGGTGGACTTTTGAAGCGCAGTCCAACAGACCAAAACACCATATAGCATTAATCTATTGTCCGATTTCCTATCAGAAATTGGAAATTGACCAGCAGCAACGGAGAGAGGTGTGCAAAAGACTTTTTAAAATGCCTTCAACAAACTCAGTAGACAATCCAGGGACATGCGATGGCTTTCAAATGTACAAAGCGTGTTATTGGCGAACAGGGCCTTCACCTTCCACTTCTACAATTAGCAATTGTATAAGCCCTGTTTAAAGAGTGCATTAACAATACCTTTAAAATACAGACCTTTTTTTAGTCATTTTGGGTGTTGAAGCAACTTCAACAACATTTTTGCAGTCATTTTTATATAAGTCATAAACATCTTTAGAATAAGGCAAATGAATTATATTGAATTTAACCATTTGAATTTTCTTTAACGTTAATTAATATAAGATTGGCAACGCTTTCATCCTAATATGTATCGCAACGAATTGATTACTAACTAGTACGTACTAAACCCCCTTTTTGTCTCTTTCTAACATTATCTATACGGCTGAAATACTTTACTAAATCAAAAGGGCGTCTTTCGCGCTTGCTTAGTCTCAACTAACTTCACTTGTGCAGCATCATCGTTAGGAGGCGGTAAGCAAAGAAATCGCTAATAAACTGTTCCACATTAGCAAACTGAAACCTTGCCTTTTTTCTTCTTCTTCTGTACTTTCAATGGTAAATTGTTACGGTTCTGGAAGCATCCAATACAGTCCACTCATCACATTTACTACCAGAATTGTACATGGTCCATCGAACCTGGAAAGAACAAGTGAATCTATAAAGCTGGGATCACGTCCACCGCTCTAGTTTAAAAACAAATTATTCTATAACTTCCATAGAAGACAATGGGAAAAAGGTACGTAGGATTTATTAATGTGTGAACGGATAGGGATTTGGCGATTAAATTTGAATGTTACATGACATGAAAGTCCAAAAATAAAAAACTGTCTTTTGTACTGTTGAAACCCAAAAAAGGCGCACATAGTCCACATGAATAATTCTCAATGCTCTTGTCAAAAGAGTTTCTTGATGATACCTTCGGAAACTAATTTTGCTTCACGAGCAAAAAATATATGGAAATCGAATCTTGCTTCACAAGCAGACTATATAAAGATTTAATATTGCTTCACGAGCAAAAATATATGAACGATCGAATCTTGCTTCACGAGCTTAAGATAATCTTCAGAGCATTTAATTTTATGAGACTATAGGAATAAATAGACATAAAGTGTGTATTTGCATTGCTGTTTTCTAACCCAGAACTTAAGAGTACGACTGTTATCTAAGTTGCTGTCATTCCAATCTGTCTTTGCAACAACAAGAAATTGCAGATTAGAGAGTAATACTCTAATAGCACTGGTGTAATTTGCACACTTTTGTTATACATAAGTGTTCGCAAAGAGACACAATTTTGTTTTTTTTTACTTATACTGATATACTCGTAATTCTCGAATATATAAATTTTGTTGCACTTCACGCCCACGCCGCTGCTGGCATACATAATTCTCTACGTACAGAGGAAGAGGTAGAAACGAAATCTCATCACGGACGCTCTTCCCTTTGCCATTGGATTTGTCATTTCACACTGGCTTAACTAACAGGCTCCCAATCCTATGCGACTACGGTTGAGACCTCTAACTTTCCATTACTGACTCTCTTAGATTGAGACTTCTTCCACTCCACTGCAAATACATAAAGCCAAACTCATCTCTTATACGTACAGAGCCGTGCTGATCTGCAGACGAATACATTCAGGCTGCTAGAAGACCAATGAGAGGCGATTCCTCATTTAGTTTTTGAAGCGAGGCTGCATGGATGGTGTATGAATATGAAGAAATAATCTTTAGAAAAGAGAAAAACAAAAACTTTTTCGTAATAGAAATGTGGAAGATTCTAATTAGAAAACTATTGAGGTGAACGGAAATAAAGTTGAAAGTGTATAGAAAGTTTAAAACTTAGTTGTGGCAAAATCTAATTAGACAAGTTTGTTCTTACTGAAATTAAAGCGTGTGTAAAAAGCAAGGAAGTTTCCGGTTTAAAGAAAAGAAAAAAGAAAAATTGTGCCTTAACATCGATTAGCATCCATTGAATAATTGAATTCCATGTGCTAGAAACGAAAGGGAAAAAGCCCCAAATACATCATAGAATTTGTTGGAAATTGGAGACACATGGAGTATTAGCGGCTAAGTCAGACAAGAAACCGGTATGATTTGCAAAAGGGGGAGAGAAGGTTAGCGGTGAGTGCATTCATGTTACAAAGTATACATACGAGGGCCGTTTGTGAAGTCACTACTGAAATTTCATTCTTCATAGAAAAGCTGTTTTTATGAATGTTGCTACTTTTCCTTGAACCTTACCTTTTATCATGACAATTTTCTATTTTCATTGAAACAATGGTTTCACGTAAGTTTCATTGACAAAATTTTATAAATTCCTATGAGAAAATCAATTTAAATAGTTGTTGGCTTTCAGTCCCTGAAAAACACGCGATATTGCCAAAAAACGCTACATTTTCTAAATAAAAATCTGGATATAACGAAGAATTCACGAAATTATCTGGAAGTCAAAAGGAGATTGTATATTTAAAATTGAAAGTGTCCAACAGGTGTCATGTATGACAAGTGGCCAATCACAGCCGGGAATTGAATTAAAACGAATTTGTCAATAATACACCGGTTGGAAGATGAAACATGTATTGTTATGTGTAGACAGATGGCTACGATGCTCCTACAAATTTCATACATGAGGAGGAAAGAAATTAAACACGAATTAAATTTTAGAGATATATGCACATCAGGTTATGAAGTTATCTTGATGAAGTTTGACATCAATACTTGAATATAATATTTGATGCTTATATTGACTCACCTATACTTTGGGATGAGAATATATGTAGGTCATATATCGAATAATAAAGGACAATCCACGTCAATGCACATACATATATATTATCCCAGGAAACGATTACTCTGTTACCCACTTACCCAATTTCTCGCCATGAAACCATAAAATGGTTATTTTCTAAATAAACAGCTTATTAGAGAGTACCGCAACATTGGAACCCTTATTTGTATTGAACCCATTATGCTACCTTAATTTTTTTCCTATTTACCTCCAGTCGATTATTTTCAATCTAAGCGCATGAATTTATTTACCATATTGCTTACCTGAATGAATTGTATGGGACTGAACCCATCTCTCACCTGTATTTTTACATTACACCTTATATGTCCTGGCTTGGGATATAGGTGACACTTGACATACTATATTTCATATGAATTACCAATTGACACCTTAGGAGCCATAGAACTTTGGTTTATTTATCTATTTCGGAGATAAGAGACTTAGTACGGTGAACCGGAAATATTAGCACTGAACTTTGGGATTAATCGCTCCGCCGCTGAGGAGGAGAGCACGTTGAATCGGGGTAGAAGAAGTCCATAGCACGCACGCGTTACTATTCAGAGTTCCTTTCTGGAAGAAGAGCTCAGGAGGAAGTCCCAAGACGTTTGGTGGAATTTTTTTTCTCAGAATCATTTTATCACGAATGGCTTAGTGACTGGGAGAAAGAGAGTGACCATATTTCGAAGGAGACCAGTATACACAAGTTCCGTGCTGGGGTTTTAATTGGTTCACTGCGTTTTAGGATCATCCGTTAAGACCTGTAACCGGATATACTTGACCAAGTTGAATTTTGTACTATATTCACGTTGGTACGGAATTCCTATGATCGCGATTGGTAATTGATGTTTTGTTATTGGACCTGAGTGTCTTCGGCGGTTTTCGAAGAGCAATCTGTGTTGAGTTCGAGTAGAGGTCTATATATTACCCTTTTATTTCACTGATAAAGGTACCATTTGAGGTTATTTGAATAGGCCATTATTTGTTATACTCTCAAATTTTGTAGTTTGTTTGGTATTTCGTCGCTTCTCACATTCAGCTGAAGATGAGTTCCCAGAGGTTTATCTTTTTTTCGGACCAAGTGGTCACTTTTTGCGCCAATTTTTCTGGAATTCCCATTGAGGATCATACTGCATCTAGTTTGCAGGTCGAACTAGATGACTTGGAGCGACGTTGGCGTCAACTGACACAGGTTTATGAAACGGAGATGACGTCTGAAAAACCTGAGTACACTCAAGAGGTGCGCAATGCGATTCACTCGAAGTTCTCTGAATCTTGTAGGGCATACAAGGCCTGTAAGGCGGCTATTCTTGATTTAGTTCAAATTGAGAGGCAGAAGCTGGAGAAGTCTAAGGCGAAGGAGGTAACAGAGACTAGGGCTACGGAAGATGGGGGTTTCGTTGTAAAAGTCCCGCCATGCGACACTGAATTTTTTAGTGGTGGCTACGATAAGTGGCCGAGTTTCAGGGACATGTTTACGGCAATTTATGCCAAACACCCCAAATTGTCTCCTGCGCAGAAGCTATTCCACCTTCGGTCAAAGACGCGTGGGGAGGCAAATCAGATCGTGAAACAGTTTGCGCTCACTGATGAAAATTTCAAGTTGGCTTGGGAGGCTCTGCGATCGCGTTATGAAAATAGACGCATTCTGATAAATTACCAACTTAGGAGAATTTTCGAAACTGAACACGTATCCTCAGAGAAAGGGAAGGCTTTGAGGAACTTACAATTCACAGTTAACAACTGTCTGTCTGTTCTAAGGTCCTACGGTTTATCTGTTTTATCATGGGACCCTTTTCTTGTTTTCTGGGTGTCGTCCAGGCTGCCGGACGAAACACTTACTGCTTGGGAGAATTCAATAGATGACCACAAATCAATGCCAAGTTGGAGTCAACTGGATGATTTTATCGCGAAAAGGTTAGACATGTTAGAGTCAATTTCCGATATGAAGAGACCGACGAATTCTTCTCAATCTGCTCACAAATCTCAGAATTTTCACACGAAGTCGGATTCGAATTATCGCCCATGCAAAATTTGTCGACAGAACCATTCTTTGAGGGGCTGTCCACAATTTAAGGCTTGGCCACTGGGTAAGAAGAAAAAGTTTGTTTCTACCAACAAGATTTGTGAGAACTGTCTCTCCTACGGACATCAGGCTCAGAATTGCCAAAGCGAAAAGTTGTGCCAGACTTGTCAGCAATCACATCATACTATGCTACACCCGGATCCCACTGGCCCCGCCGGAAATAGGAATTCAGGTGCAAGACATACAAGTGGAACAACCGGAAACAGCTCACAAAACAACCAACATGAATCATCCTCATTTCACGTCGATGCACAATATGAGGATGAGCCATCTACTTCCTATGCCGCCTATGATGATGTATCGAATGTCCAATCTAATTTTGCAAACTCCGGACAAGAAACGGTTTTACCTACCGCCTTAGTGAACATCGAGCACTTGGGAACATTGTTTGCCATTCGGGTATTTGTTGATCAAGGCTCTCAGGAGTCCTTTATTTCAAGTCGAATTGTTAGACAACTTTCAATCCCCACTAAAAAGTCGTTAACTCGAATATCTGGGTTAGGAGGAACCGTTCTGGAAAACTCATCTAAACTGTGTGATGTTACTCTGCAGTCCCGAAAGTCTGACTTCAAATTACGCACCTCGGCCATTGTTATTTCCAATCTGAAGCATTTAATGCCAGGTGCTCCCACCCAAATTTCTGATTGGTCGGCGTTAAATCGCCTGGAATTGGCAGATCCAAACTTCTTTAAGCCTGGCCCCATAGATATGTTGCTTGGAAGCGATATTTTACCGTATATCATTAAATCTGGTGTTCAAAAGAATGTTTCTGGAAGTCTTTTGGCACAGGAAACGGAATTTGGGTGGCTGATAAGTGGACCACCAAGACCACGCTCTGTTACAACATTTGCTTCCTGGGTGGTATCCACTGATACTCTAAATGACGACATTCGAAAGTTCTGGGAAATAGAGGAAGTTCCAATTGCAAAACCTCTTTCTGAAAGTGATGCCCGGTGCGAAGAATTTTTCCGAAAGACAACTGATCGTCTGCCTGATGGGAGATACAGGGTCCGCCTGCCATTCCGACAGGATTTACCGCCTGATAGAGTACTCGGATCTTCGCGACGTATTGCTATGGGACAATTCTTTCGTATGGAGAAAACTCTTGGACATTCTCCTGAACTTGCCAAAGAATACAAAAGGGTATTATCTGAATATTTAAAGCTTGATCACATGGAAATCGCGCCATCAATGGAAATATGTGAGAACAATCGCTACTCTTCTTTTTATCTACCGCACCATGCTGTGGTTAGATCTGAAAGCGTCTCCACCAAATTAAGAGTGGTATTTAACGCATCCAAAAAAACTTCTACAGGAGTTTCATTGAACGACATGCTACATACAGGCCCCACTCTTCAAAACGATCTAATGAACGTTATATTGCGCTGGCGATTTTTTAAGTATGTGTTTAATGGCGACATTGAAAAGATGTACCGCCAAATTCTGATTCACAAAGAGGACAGACCCTATCAAAAGATACTGTTTCGTAACTCGACTAGTGAAGGGGTTGATGATTTCTGGTTAAAAACTGTCACATTCGGTGTGAACTGTGCACCATATCTGGCTATACGCACACTGTTGCAATTGAGTGAAGATGGAAAGAATACCCACCCAACGGCTGCATCCATTCTACGAACCCAAATCTATGTGGACGACATTCTTTCGGGTGGACACACAATAACGGAAGCCCGATCACACGTCTTGGAACTTATTGACTTGTTAAATTCTGCGGGTTTCCCTCTAAAAAAAATGACGGCTAATCACTCTAAAATTCTTCAACACTTGCCCCCGGAAGACCTTCTTACAGAAGATTTTTTGAAAATCGAAGAAACAAGCGATACCAAAACATTAGGCATTCGATGGAATGCTATGTCTGATCAATTTTATTACAAAGTCACCAACATTTCCATTCCGTCTACTCCGATTACTAAACGGAAAATATTGTCTATAGTTGCTAAACTATTCGATCCAGCTGGTTGGTTAACCCCGATAATTGTATTGGCCAAAATTCTCATGCAACAGCTTTGGATTGACGGCACGAACTGGGATGAGGAAGTCAAACCACACTCCTTGGAAAAGTGGAATATGTTTCTTTCAAATTTCAATGAAATTGAGAATATTAAAATTCCTCGGTGGATCCATTACGCCCCAGAGGCAAGGATTCAAATTCATGGCTTCTGTGACGCTTCTGAGAAAGCATACTGCGCCTGTTTGTACATTGTATCAACTATTTCGGATAGCGCTACAACATCGTTTCTGTTAGTTTCCAAAAGCAAAGTGGCACCGTTGAAAACTGTCAGTCTTCCCAGGCTGGAATTATGTGGAGCTACACTGCTATCAAAATTGTTGAAATCAGTTCGTCAACATTTAAGCTTCACTGTTTCAGAAATATATCTGTGGTCAGATTCTACCATTACATTATCCTGGCTACAAAAACCTCCATTTTACTGGAAAACCTTTGTTGCCAATAAAGTTTCCGAGATACTAGAAAACGTTGGAAATGTCAACTGGAGATACGTTCCAACCAAGGATAACCCTTCCGACATTGGTACTCGTGGATGTACTGCGTCAGAACTAGACGCAAATCATTTATGGTGGCATGGACCACAGTGGCTCGTCAAACCATCTGAGTTTTGGCCTAAGCAAATGACCTACAAAGAGGCTTTTATCGAGAAAAAGGTTATTACCTGCCAAACACAAGTGATTGACGATATACTGGAACGGTTCTCATCTCTCGATCGGGCTCTACGGGTAATCTGTTTCATGCTGCGATTTGCAAGGAGATGTCAAAAAAGGAACTTCCCGGAAACAGAAAATGTATTCATTTCTCCGCAGGAGATTATTTCTACAAAATTTCGATTAGTAAGACTTGCACAGATTTCATACTTTTCTGCCGAATACCAGGCCCTTGAGTCCCACCAACCTATTAATTGCAAAAGTAGGTTATTGACTTTAAATCCATTTCTCGACGAACATGGTCTGCTGCGAGTAAATGGCCGCTTGGCAAACTCGGACTTAAGCTTTAACGAAAGATTTCCCATCATAGTGCCACAGAATTCCAGGTTTTGCAAGCTGTTTATTGATTATACACATAAGATTCTTTTACATGCGGAGCATCAAACCATGTTGCGTGCTATTCGACAGGAGTTCTACATCATTCGCCTAAAGAGCGCTGTACGTCATTGTGTCAGGAGTTGCAAAATCTGTACCGTTTATAAACATCGAGTGAGAAACCAAATTATGGCTGCATTACCGGCTGAAAGATGCACATTCTCTTTGCCTTTTACGCACACTGGACTTGATTTTGCAGGTCCGTTTGAATTGAAAACTTCCAAATTGCGAAATGCGAAATTGCAAAAGGGATACGCTGCTATATTTGTCTGCCTATCGACCAGGGCTATTCACCTGGAGGCCTGTTCAGACCTTTCCACTGAGGCCTTTCTTTCCACCTTTAATCGTTTCGTAGGACGACGGGGGTTTCCTAAAAAAGTCTTCTCAGACAATGGTACCAATTTCATTGGAGCAAGTAGATCTCTCTTAAGGGAATACAAGGAGTTCCTCAGAAAGGCCGAGAAATCGGTTGCAGAGAAGTACGGAATGTACGGGTTTTCCTGGCATTTCATTCCACCCCATGCTCCACATATGGGTGGCCTGTGGGAGGCAGCTGTAAAGAGCATGAAGGCTCATTTACGGAAAGTTGCCTCCAATCTCAAATTTACTTATGAGGAATTTTCCACACTGTTGGTCAGGATAGAAAGTGTGCTTAATTCCAGACCATTGTCACCAATAAGCGAGGACCCGACTGATCTTATTCCTTTAACCCCTGGCCATTTCATAAGAGGAGCAGCGCTTATGGCGATCCCTGAAGAGTATTCAGACAATCTCTCTTTGATGAATCGCTGGCAAAGACTGAAATCTTTGCAAATAATGTTTTCTAAACGGTGGAAAAACGAATATGTTTGTGAACTACAAAGAAGATATAAATGGAAATCATCTCAACAAAATTTAGAAAAGGATGACTTCGTTGTGGTCAAGGAAGACAATTTACCCCCTACTGAATGGTGCTTAGGTAGAGTTATCAAAGTATTTACTGGGCAAGATTCAAAGGTTCGTGTGGCGGAAATACGCACACAGAGGGGTACAATTGTTCGACCCTTGGTTAAACTGTGTATCCTTCCAAAAGCTTAGTTGTCAAATTTCTCCAAATCCGTTCACACATTAAATATACCAAATCCTACATTTCAGCTCAACATCTAGCACACCAAAGTGTCGTATCTGCGAGGAAAGACATTTCCTAAAACATTGTCCCAAATTTCAACGTATGCCTGTCTCGGAACGACGGAAGGTCATAAGAGAAAAAGGCTTTTGTTTCAATTGCCTATGCACTGCACATACACGAAGCTGGTGCCCATCCAGGCAAAAGTGCATGGTATGCCAACAAAATCACCACACTATGGTTCATACCGACGACAAATCCTCTGGAACCAAACAACAAAATCGGAATGCCCATTTTAAGACGAAAGGAAACGGAAGAAGCGATTCAGCTCTTCGGGAAACACCTGTAGCCTCTAGCCGTCAGAAACACTTAAATGAGCGTTTGAGCCGACGTCCAACAATGCACGTTTTCCTTCCTACTGCTCTTGCTCGGATCGTGACATCTACTGGTCCAAAAAAAAAAGCGCGATTGCTGCTTAGCTCTGGAGAAGCTCAGACCGTGGTTTTGAAAGAATTGGTCGAACGCCTTAATGTTCGCACTACTAAGCGAGATGGCAAAGAGTATTGCTGCTTAAATCTGGAATCGTATCATGACCCTTTAATAAAAATTCAGATTCATGGTTTAGTAAAATCTCAATTTCACACCGTGCTACCAAAAGCCACTAATGAGCCAAAACTTAAAGCGTTGTATGACCATCTAACCGACCTGGCAGACCCACATTTTTTTCACCCATCGAATATTGAAATCATTGTGGCGAATGATCAACTATCCAAAGTTTTACGAGCTGGCCTAATCCAATCGTCTTCCAATATGCCACTAGTACAGAGTACCATCTTTGGCTGGGTCATCTCAGGTGCTTGTCACTACTGATTTTGCAGTGTTGCAAGGCGGCCGGCATGTTGAAGCAACTTCAACAACATTTTTGCAGTCATTTTTATATAAGTCATAAACATCTTTAGAATAAGGCAAATGAATTATATTGAATTTAACCATTTGAATTTTCTTTAACGTTAATTAATATAAGATTGGCAACGCTTTCATCCTAATATGTATCGCAACGAATTGATTACTAACTAGTACGTACTAAACCCCCTTTTTGTCTCTTTCTAACATTATCTATACGGCTGAAATACTTTACTAAATCAAAAGGGCGTCTTTCGCGCTTGCTTAGTCTCAACTAACTTCACTTGTGCAGCATCATCGTTAGGAGGCGGTAAGCAAAGAAATCGCTAATAAACTGTTCCACATTAGCAAACTGAAACCTTGCCTTTTTTCTTCTTCTTCTGTACTTTCAATGGTAAATTGTTACGGTTCTGGAAGCATCCAATACAGTCCACTCATCACATTTACTACCAGAATTGTACATTGGGAATGACTTAAATAAAAAGAAAGAAGAAGGCATTAAGTACGGCCGGACCGAACATTGAATACCCACCGCTTCGGATATATCTACACACATTTAACAAGAATATCTACACACATTTAACAAGAATATCGAGAAGCCTTACATAACTTACTATTCAGCGAAATCGGACAACAAACGCGCCATTTATGGGCCAAAAACCTTCAATTGAGAGATTGGTCTATATGTAGCTACTAGCTGACCCGCGCCCGCTCCGCTGCGCCTTCTTTTAATTTATATGGAACAAAAGTTTTCTTGGAATATTTATTTTCGACAATTAAAGATCTTTTAGTGAAATACCATCCCAATTTCACTAATAGTTTAACAATATAAGTGCCTCCATTCTTAAAATACTTCATTTCCAGCCAGATATTTTCATGATGTCTAATTTAATGGTGTTTTCGGGGGGAGAGGTGGTCCCCCAGATACTTGGCCCTGAAAAATATCAGCATCGTGCTCTTCTCTCAAATACCATTTATTAAAACCCCATATTGCCATTGGCTTATTACGTATTCTACTCCAACATACCTTTATTTGCGTCCCATATTGCGATGGTCTTAGTGACCAAAATTGCTGTTTGTGGGGTATTTTGGGAATGGGTAGGGGATATTGGGGGGTGTTGGGGTGGTCCCCAAACACTAAGCCCGGAATATATAACAGCAACGTGCTCTATTTATATATCATTTATTTGAATCACATATTGCCATTGCCATCAAAATTGGATATCAAATTCGTTTTCTAATCATTTAAACTCCTTATTGCAAAAGTCAGCAAATATGACCGGTTTGGGGTATTGGCCCTTAAAACTATGAATATTTAGTTCCACTCTCTTTAAAACCCAAATTGTCTTAGTGAGTAAATATGTCTTATTTGGGGTTGTTATGGTGGTGGAGCGTCCGCTAGACAGTTGGCCCCAAATGTTGGTGGTCTACTCCCACATACCTTTAATTTGAGCCTCATATTTCCATAGTCGGCAAACATGACGGGTTTGGGGGGTGTTTTGTGGGATGGGCGGCCACTCAATGAGTTGGCCCTGAAAATATATATCGGATTTGTGTTCCACTTTAAAAACCGTCTTATTTGAGCCTCATATTGCAACAGCCAGCAAATACTTACTATTTAGATGGTGTTGTGGGGGTGGGGTGGCCCCATAGACACTTCCCCCTAATACTGATATCAAATTCGTGCTTTACTCCCAAAGACCTTTCATTTGAGCCCCATATTGCAATGGTCGTAAATTTGTCCTCCTTGGGCGATGTTTTTGGTGAGAGACGGCCCCCAAACACTTGGTCCCATATTTGGATATCAGATTCGTATTCTACATTCAAATACCTCTAATTTAGCCTCATATTCCCATGGTCAGTAAATAAGTCCGATTTGGGGGGTTTTTTGGGGAATGGTTGGACCCCCAGAAATGTGGTCCCACATTTGGATAACAGATTCCTATTCTACTAGTAAATACCTTTCATTTGAGTCCCATATTGCCATGGTCGGTAAATATGTCCGATTTAGGGGTGTTTTGGGGCTTGGGGTGGTCCCCATAACACTTGGTCCGACAATTGGATATCAGATACGTTTTCTTATCCTAAAAACCTTTCATTTGAGTCCCATATTGTCGTGATTGGTCTAAATATATGTTTGGTAAGTTTTAGGGTGGGGCAGCCCCCTAGGTGGGGTACCTATCCGAAATTTGGATACCAAATTTTTATTTTTGGGGTACTATATGAGAGCACACAAAATTTCGCTTAAATCGCAGCACACATCTCCGAGATCTGGCGTTTCTGAAAATTAGGGTAAGGGGAGGGTCCGGCCCCCCCTTCAGATATAAAAAAATTTAGTACCCTATTTTCACCATGGGGTCATTATGCACCATCTGTGAAAATTTCAAGAAAATCGGTTCAGTAGTTTCTGAGTCTATAAGGAACACACAAACATACAAACAAACAAACAAGCAAACAAAGCTATTGTACAAACAAATACAAATTGATTTTTATATACAACAATCAAAAAAGAATAGACAAAAAAAAAAAAAGAATCTATGCCAAGTTTCAGATCAATGTCTCCATCTTTAAGGACTGTGCTTGATTTCAATAGAAAGACGGACGGACGGACATGGCTAGATCGTCTTAGATTTATACGACGATCAAGAACATATATGCTTTTTATGGTCAGAAATTGATATTTTGATGTGTTGTTAACGGAATGGCAAAATGAATTTACCCTATCCATCGGTGGTGGTTATAAAACAAGTAAAAGCGTTCTAAGTTCGGCCGGGCCGAATCCTGGGAAGCCACCATCATGAATTCTGCTAAAGATTTATACAAAATAAGTTTTGTTGAAGGACATAATTTTATTCTACATACCAAACTTCTGTCAAACCAGCAAAAATTAAAGCTTCTAGGAACCAAATAAGGGGCTATATCATATTGTAGGCTTATTTGAACCGTAATTGGCACAAGTGTTGGAATTCGACACACCACATGCAAATTTCAGCCAAATCTGACAAAGTTGCGGCTTGTAAGGGCTCAAGAAGTCAAATTGGCATATCGGTTTATATGGGAGCTATATCAGGATATAGACCGATTTAAACTGTACTTGGCCCAGTTGTTCGAAGTCATAAGATAACACCATATGAAAATTTTCAGCGAAATCGGACAAAAACTGAGGTTTGTTAGGGTTCATGAAGTCAATTCGGGAGATCGGTTTATATGGGTGCTATATCTAAATCTGAACTGATGTGGCCCATTTGCAATCGCCAGTGACCTACATCAATAATAAGTATCTGCGCAAAATTTCAAGTGGCTAGCTTTACGCGTTCAATCGATATCGTGATTTCGACAGACGGACGGACATTGCTAGATCGATCCAGAACGTCGAAACGATCAAGAATATATTTTTTGGGTCTTAGACTAATATTTCGAGGTGTTGCAACCGGAATGACTAGACTAGTATACCCCCATCCTACGGTGGGGGGTATAGAAATAAACAAGTAAAAACGTGCAAAGTTCGGCCGAGTCGAATCTTTCTCCACCATTTATCGCATTTGTCAAATTCTTTGAATGACCTTTTCAAATATATATGCGCTTCATCAATGTATTAACCGACATGAACCGTATTTCTCATGGCTATTAGAAGTCATAATAAACAGCGCCTCCAAAATTTCAGGCAAATCGAGTAATAATGCCCTCCAGAGGTTTAGAAAGCCAAATTGGGCGATGGGTTTATATGGCAGCCATATTAGGTTATGGACTGAGTTAAACTATTCTTGGTACTGTTGTAGGAAGTCATACGAAAATGATATGTGCAAAATTTTAGCTAAATCGGATAAGAATATCGCTAATAGCTTAAAAATTCTAATGGGGAGATCGGTTTATATGGCAGCTATATCAGGTTATGAACCGATTTGAACCATACTTAGTATATCGAGAGAACGGTTTACATGGGGGCTGTATCAGGTTATAGACTGATTTGAACCGTCATTGGCACAAGTGTTGGAATTCGGCACACCATATGCAAAATCTCAGCCAGATCTGACAAAGTTGCGGTTTGTAAGGGCTCAAGAAGTTAAATCGGCATATCGGTTTATATGGCAGCTTGGTTATGGTTATGTACCGATTATCAGGCTACGTACCGATTTTAACCATACTTAGCTATGGTAGATGGTATAATTTTGACCTAATGCTTCTGATATAGCTGCCATATAAACCGATCTCTCGACTAGATTGAGCTTCAAGAGGGCGCAATTCTTATCCGATTTGGCTAAAAATTTGCACATGTCGTTGAGGAATGACTTCCAACAACTACACCAAGTATGGTCTAAGCCCGTTGCTAATCTGATATAGCTGTCCTATAAACCGATCTACCAATTTGACACTTTCAGCCGCTGGAGGGCTCAATTTTTACACGATTTGCCTGAAATTTCGGAGGTGGTATTTTTCTATGACTTCTAACAGCCATGACAAATACGGTCCACATCGGTCAATTACTTGATGTTGCTCACGTATTTATTGAAAAAGTCATTCAAAGAATGTGACAAATGCGATCCATGGTGGGGGGTATATAAGATTCGGACCGGTCGGTGCTACCTTTACCTTTTGCCACCAGTGGTGTTTAAACATGGGATCTCTTGTTTGCTTGTCAGAAGCGTTACCAACTCAGCCAACCACCACCTTTCATCAAAATCTGTTGGAAATTGCATACCTTATGTCCCATCGTAGTTATATCGAAATATGTTCCGATTTGGACCAAATACTAATAAGTACAAGTCATTGTTCAATTGTATATAACAAAGTATTGGTCTTTTAACTAGCTATATCAAAAAATAAACCGATCTAAACCATATACGACACGGATGTCGAAAAGCCTAACATAAGTCACTGCGTCAAATTTCAGTGAAATCTTATATATAACAAGTAAAAGCGTGCTAAGTTCGGCCGGGCCGAATCTTATATACCCTCCACCATGGATCGCATTTGTCGAGTTCTTTTCCCGGCATCTCTTCTTAGGCAAAAAAGGATATAAGAAAAGATTTGCTCTGCTATTAGAGGGATTTCAATATATGCTCCGGTTTGGACCACAATTAAATTATATGTTGGAAACCTGTGTAAAATGTCTGCCTATTCGAATAAGAATTGCGCCCTTTGGGGGCACAAGAAGTAAAATAGAGAGATCGATTTATATGGGAGCTGTATCGGGCTATAGATCGATTCAGACCATAATAAATACGTATGTTGATGGTCATGAGAGAATCCGTCGTAAAAAATTTCAGACAAATCGGATAATAATTGCGACCTCTAGAGGCTCAAGAAGTGAAGATCCTAGATTTGTTTATATGACAGCTATATCGGGTAATGAACCGATTTGAACCTTATTTGACACAGTTGCTGAAAGTAAAAATAAAATACGTCTTGCAAAATTTCGGGCAAATCGGATAGGAATTGCGCCCTATAGAAGCTCAAGAAGTCAAGTCCCCAGAACTGTTTATATGACAGCTATATCAGGTTATGAACCGATTTGAACCATACTTGGCACAGTTATTGGATACTAGGCACATTTGTTGGATATCATAACAAAATACTACGTGCAAAATTTCATTCCAATCGGATAAGAATTGCGCACTCTGGAGGCTCAAGAAGTCAAGACCCAAGATCGGTTTATATTGCAGCTATATCAGGTTATGAACCGATTTGAACCATACTTGGCACAGTTATTGGATACCATAATAAAACACGTCGAGCAAAATTTCATTCCAATTGGATACGAATTGCGCACTCTAGAGGCTCAAGAAGTCAAGGCCCAAGATCGGTTTATATGGCAGCTATATCAGGTTATGGACCGAATTGAACCATACTTGGCACAGTTGTTGGATATCATAACAAAACATGTCGTGCAAAATTGTATTCCAATCGGATATGAATTGCGCACTCTAGAGGCTCAAGAAGTCAAGACCGAAGATCGGTTTATATGGCAACTATATCAAAACATGGACCGATATGGCCCATTTACAATACCAACCGACCTACACTAATTAGAAGCATTTGTGCAAAATTTCAAGCGGATAGCTTTACTCCTTCGGAAGTTAGCATGCTTTCGACAGACAGACGGACGAACGGACGGACAGACGGACGGACATGGCTAGATCGACATAAAATGTCGCAACGATCAAGAATATATATACTTTATGGGGTCTCAGACGAATATTTCGAGTAGTTACAAACAGAATGACGAAATAAGTATATGGTGGAGAGTATAAAAATCAATTTGTGTTTGTTTGTAGGTTTGTTTATTTGTTTGTTTGGGGTGCTGCCCCAGCCTAAAACCTACCAAACATATAATTAGACCAATCACCACAATATGGGACTCAAATGAAAGGTATTTAGGATAAGAAAACGTATCTGATATCCAATTGTCGGACCAAGTGCTAGGGGGACCATCTCAAGCTCCCAAATACCACTTATTCGGACATATTTACCGACCATGGCAATATGGGATTCAAATAAAAGGTATTGGCGAGTAGAATACAAATCTAATATCCAAATGTGGGACCACGTTTCTGGGGGTCTACCCCTTTCCCAAAACATCCCCCAAACAGGACTTATTTACTGACCATGGGAATATGGGGCTTAAATAAAAGGTATTTGAACGATGAATACGAATCTGATATCCAAATATGAGACCAAGTATTTGGGGGTCTGCCTCTCACCAAAAAACATCCCTCAAAGGGGACAAATTTACGACCATAGCAATATGGGGCCAAAATGAGAGGTCTTTGGGAGTGAAGCAGGAATTTGATATCAATATTCGGGAAAGTGTCTATGGGGCCACAACACCACCCAAATAGTAAGTATTTTAAGGTATTTGGGAGTAGAAAACGAATTTGATAACCTATTTTGGGGCCAGGTGTTTGGGGGACGCCTCATCCTGTAAACTCCTCTTAAGCCAATGGCAATATGGGGTTTAAATAAATGGTAATTGAGAGAAGAGCACGATGCTGATATTTTTTCAGAGCCAAGTATCTGGGGGACCACCTCTCCCTCGAAAACTAAAACCCACTAAATCAGACATCATGAGAATATCGGGCTGAAATGAATCATTTTAAGAATGAAGAACACCTTACTTCCAAACTTAAATTCGTAGACCAATAAAGATCATATGGGATTCAGATAAACGTACTTATATAGTTAAACTGTTGGTCAAGTTAGCATGGTATTTCACTAAAAGATCTTTAACTGTGGAAAATAAATATTCCAATGAAACTTTTGTTCCATATAAAGTAAAAAAAGGCGCAGCGGAGCGGGCCCGGGTCAGCTAGTCGGATTATATATGCGCCTTTTATGGCGCCAAGACTTTAAATCGAGATATCGGTCTACATGGCAACTATATCCAAATGTAGACCGATTTGGGCTTAGTTGCAGAAAATCTTAAATCGAGAGATCAGTCTATATGGCAGCTATATTTAAATCTTTACCGATGTGGGCCAAATTGAAGAAGGATGCCGAAGAGCCTAATACAACTCACTGCCTGAAATTTCAGTGACATCGGACAATAAATACGCCTTTTATGGCCCCAAAACCTAAAACCGAGAGATCGGTCTATATGACAGCTATATCCAAATCATTACTGATCTGTGCCATATTACAGAAGTATATCAAGGGGCTTAACTTAACTCACTATCCCAAACTTCGGCGACATCGAACACGAAATGCGCCTTTTATGGGCCCAATACCTTAAATCGTGAGATCGGTTTATATGGCGGCTATATCCCAATCTGAACCGATCAGAGCTAAATTACAGAAGTATGTGGACAACTCAATGTCCCAAATTTCATCAAAATCTGGCAATAAATGTGGTTTTTTTTTGGGCCTAAGACCCTAAATCGGAGGATCAGTCTATATGACAGCTATATCCAAATCTGTACCGCTCTGAGCCAAATGGACGAAGCACGTCGAAGGACCTAAGGCAACCCACTGTCCCAAATTTCAGCAAAATCGGATAATAAATGTGGCTTTTATGGGCCTAAGACCCTAAATCGGAGGATCAGTCTATATGGCAGCTATATCCAAACCTGAACCTATCAGAGCCAAATTACAGAAAGATGTGGAAGGGCCTAACACCACTTACTCTCCCATATTTCAGCAAAATCGGATAATAATAATAGGAGCATTGGTCTATATGGCAGCTATGTCCAAATCTGGACCGATATGGGCCAAATTGACGGAGGATGTCTAGGGGCCTAACATAACTCACTGTCTCCGATTTCAGCAAAATCAGATAATATGGAGGCTATATCAAGATATAGTCCGATATAGCCCATCTTCGAACTTAACCTACTTATGGACACAAAAAGAATGTGTGCGAAGTTTCAGCTCAATATCTCTATTTTTAAAGACTGTAGCGTGATTTCAACAGACAGACGGACGGACATGGCTAGATCGTCCTAGATTTTTACGCTGATCAAGAATATATATACTTTATAGGGTCGGAAATGGATATTTCGATATGTTGCAAACGAAATGACAAAATGAATATACCCCCATCCTTCGGTATAATAATTGAGACATTAAACTGAAATTTTGTACAAATCCGTACTTTTTAATATACAGTTTTTGAATGGGTCAGATCGGATCATATTTAGATAAAGCTGCCATATCGACCGATCTTCTGATTTAGGGTCTTGAGACCATAAAATGCGCATGTTTTATCCGATTTTGTTGATATTTGGAACATTAAGCATTTTTCAACAAATATGGTCAAGATCGGACCATATTTCGATAAAGCTGTCATATAGACTGATCCGCCGATTTCGGGTCTTAAAACCATAAAAGCCGCATTTATTACCCTATTTGAAACAGTGAGTTGTTTTAAGCCTCCCGTCATCCGGCGAGAATTTGGTCCAGATCGGACTAAATTTAGATATAACTGCCAAAAACACTCATCTGCCTATTAAGGGTCTTAAACCCATTACATCCTCATTTATTACCCGATATCAATTAAGAATTGTGAGTTGGACTAGGGGCCTCCCGTTGTTCGATTTGCCGATTTAAGGTCTTAAGGCCATAAACGACGCATTTGTTATCCTATTGAAATTTTAAACACTGAGTTGTATTAAAACTCTTGGTATCTGTCCGGAATATGGAATAAGTCGGGCCATATTAACATATAACTGCCATATAGACCGACCTGTCAATTTGGGATCTTGAGGCCATAAAAGCCGCATTTACTGCTCGATTTCGATAAAACTTGAAACAGTGAGTTTTTTAATACTCTCTACATCTGACCCGAATACGGTCCAGATTAGATCGTACTAGATATTGCGGTTACATAGACCGATCTGCTGATTTGAGATCTTAAGTCCCCAAAAGTTACATTTATTGGCCGATTTCCTTGAAATTTGAATCAGTGAGTTGTATAAATTTTTCCTACTTAGGAACCGAATATGGTCCAGAACGGACCAAGTTTTCATATAGGTGTTATATAGATCGATCACCCGATTTAAGGTCTTGCTCCCATAGGAGGCGCATTTTTAACCGATTTCGCTGGAATTGGAAACAGTAAGTTATATTTGATCCCTTGCCATCTTTCTCAATTGCAGTATTTGCATACTTTACTTTAATTTCTGACTCCAAGTTTCTAGGTGTCTCCCACCACTTGATCTTTCCATCGTGGTTTTAGTCTTCCAGGTTTGCGTGTACCACCGTGTTTGCCTTCAAAAGATTTCTTTGATTAGACAACGCAGCCGTTATGTTTTGATACGAGTAACTACACTATCGTCGACATACAGCTCGTGGTCCATACGACGCCTATATTCTCCATTAACGCAAACTGGTCCATATATTTTACGAAGAAGCTTTCTCCCAAATATTCTAAGCACTACCTCATCTGCTTTAACAAATACCCATGCCTCAAAACCATATACCAACACGGTTAGTATCAGTGTCTTGTATAGCGTAATATTCGTCTGTCGAGAGGTGTCCTTGTTTCTAAACTGCTTACTTTGTCCAAATTAGCATCTGTTTGCCAGTATTATTATTCGTACAACTCGGCGGTGCGGAGTTAGACATACAATAGTTGTTGACTATCTAAAAGTTGTGGTTCCCAAGTTTCTCCATTTTCTTTGTCTGAAACCATCCATTTCTTCTCCATTTACTTCCAGACCAATTTTCACTAACTCTCTTTCGATTCTTTCAAAGGCTGCAGTTACTACTTCCGGTAACCGATCTATGATGTCGATGTCGTCGGCATAGGCGAGTAGTATGTGTTCTCTTGTGAGTAGTGTGCCACATCTATTCATCTCGCATAATCTTCGCCAGCAGTCTCCTTGTCTGAAACTTCGTTTGGTATTAAATTGTTCCGAGAGATTCTTTCCTATTCATACTGAGGAACTCGTATCAGCAAGTGTCATCCAGCAGAGTCTTATTAATTTTGCAGGGATACCAAACTCAGACATGGCTTGAAATACCTTTGAACTTAAGGGGTATCGAATGCGGCATTGTAGTCAACAAAGAGATGGTATGTGTTGGTTTGTGCTTCTCGGGTCTTTTCCAAGATAGCCGCATTAATAGGGCATTGACTTTAGGTTTTAATCTATCACACAGTACGCTGGAAAGTATCTTGTATGCGATGGGGAGAAGACTTATTTCTCTGTAGTTGGTACATTCCGTCTTGTCTCCTTTCTTGTGTACCGGACATAGTATGCTGAGTTTCCAATCATCGGATTTGTATTCTTCTATCCTTATCAGCGTGTCGCCTCCGGTCTTAAATAGTTCAGCGAATAACCCGTAGGCTCCTGCTGCCTTGTTGTTCTTCAGTCGGGTCACTGCTACTTGGAGCTCATTCTCTCTCCTCTCGAAAAAAAAACTGACCGCCCGCGGCCGCATTTGCAGCTACTCCGCATAAAATCGGAGCTTTCTACCATCCGCAACCTGAGGACTTGCCCGGTAGATTTCAGCGAAGCTTCCCGTGATATCGATGGACACCACACAAGTCAGAGCTCAAAGTTCCAGCCTGTTTGGTGCTCATAGTTATCCCGTGCCGGCCGGTATTTATATACAGCTACCATAACGACCGATTTAAGGTCCTAAATAAATAAACAAATTTTTTGCTCGACCTCGCTTAAACCTTGATATGTGTTAGGCTTCCCTGCACCTTAATGAACAATAATCCGGATCTTTCAATATTTGGATATAAAACTAGGGATATAGCAAATTAGGATGATTACTATATATCCATGGTGCATGAGCGATTTGATTATTCTAAAACAAAAAGATTAATAATTAGTTTTAAATAAGTAAAAGCGTGCTAAGTTCGATCAGGCCGAATCTTATGTAGTCTTCTTCATGGATCGCATTTCTCAAGTTCTTTGTGCTGCATCTCTTTAAAGGCAAATAAAGGATAATGGCACGTATGTTGAAGGTCTAAGCAGAAGAGTTCGTTCAAAATTTCAGCCAAATCTTATAAGAATTGCGCCCTTTAGACCATCAATAAATAAAATCGGGATCTCGGTTTATATGATGTATATTAGGTTGCGTACCTATATATTATGCGTACCTATGTATATTAAACTGTACATATACTAAGCGGTAAATGCGCTTTATAGAGGCTCCAGAAGTCAAATCGGAAGATTGGTTTATATGAAATATGAGGTTATAGACCAATTTAAACCATACATGGTAGAAGTCATAAAAAAAGGCAACGTACAAAATTTCAGCCAAATCGGATACGATTTGCGCCCTCTAGACGCTCAACAAGTCACATCGGGAGATCGGTTTATATGACAGGTATATCATGTTATGAACCTATTTGGACCATAATTAGCACAGTTGTTGGAAGTCATTACAAAACACCTCATATAAAATTTAACCCAAATCGGATAAGAATTCCGCCGTCAACAACCGATCTACACTAATAGGAAATAATTCTGCAAAATTTCAAGCGCCTAGCTTTACTCCTTCGAAACTAAGCGTTCTTTGCATATACGGACAGACAGACGGTGTGAGGTGTGGCAAACGGGATGACGACATTAGTACTATATGGTGGATGGTATAGCGAGTAATGCTCTCTTGTAACGTCACCCTCTTAGTATTTGAAAGAAGGGGCAACGGTTTTCCGCCTCTGGGGAATTACACTTACATCCTCGAACAGTAACATCAAATGTCCCCAAAAAGGGCAATAAAATGATATAATATTATGTTTAGTTGTAACCCAATTTCTGCCGGACAAAATAAATGCTTTTCCATTTCTGAATACCTTGCACTGTGATTTTCGCTGTATTGCTTTTAGAGGCAAAACCTAATGTTCCCTGGAAAAATATGTTGCAACATGTTAAAGTACAGATGCATTGAAGCCTTGGGAAACAAGTGCGTTTTGATAACACTTTTGGTTGGTATTAGTATTCTAAAATATTAGCATTACATGCAAATGTGAGTATTTGGTCAGAAATTAGCAGGAACTAACTCCAATAATAGGCTAAGCAAATTTTGTGTATGATATTTCCATAACTTTTCATTAACGAAATCCGCACCCATCCCAATAAGGTTTGATTAAAATTGGCAAGCACATTTACAGTTCGTTCGCTGTAGAAGTGCTGGCGAACAAAATAGTTAGTTTTTTTTTGAAACAAGTTTAGGGTACTTTTAACAAAATTTCGATTAAATGAGAATGGATGCAAAAATTTTGTGAGTTATTTGATTTACGCGATAAAGCCTTCAAAAAGGACTACTGAGGTTATTTTTGCATAACAGGCAAAATCAACCATCAGATCTCATCAGATGTCTCGTAAGTATCATATGGAAATCAAACAGTTATTTTTGGGGGTAGGGACGAATCTGACATCAAGATGGATAGAAAAGTACTCTGCATCACTGTGTCAGTAGTGGGGATCGGGCTCAAATGAAAGTTATTTCGGAATAGAATATGAATTTTCTACTAGCTGACCCAGGCCCGCTCCGCTGCGCCTTCTTTTACTTTATATGGAACCATGCTACGAAAGAAGTATATCGCTTGACTAGCAGTTCAACAATATAAGTGCCTTTATCTGAATCCCATATGATTTTTATTGGTCTACGAATTAAAGTTTGGATGTAAGGTGTACTCCATTCTTGAAATACTTTATTTCAGCCCGATATTCTCATGATATCTGATTTAGGGGTGTTTTCGGGAGTGAGGTGGTCCACCAGACACTTGGCCCTGAAACGATATCAGCATCGTGCTCTTCTTTCAAATACCATTTATTTAAACCCCATATTGCCATTGGTTTAAGCGAAGTTTACAGGATGAGGCGTCCCCAAACACATGGCCCCAAAATTGGTTACTAAATTAGTTTTCTAGTCTCAAATACCTTTCATTTCAGCCACATATTGGCATGGTCGAAAAATGTATCCCTTTCGGGAGTGTAATGGGGAAGGGTGATTCCCTAAATACATGGTCCTACATTTGGATATATTAAATTGGTATTCTACTCCCAAATACCTTAATTTGAGCCCCATATTGCGATGGTCAGTAAAAAATTGCTGTTAGTGGGGTATTTTGGGAAAGGGGTTGACCCCCCAGAAAATTGGTCCCGACAGTGGTTATCAATTCATGGTTCTACCCCTTAACTCTTTTTATTTAAGCTCTACATTGACATGGTCGGTAAATATACCCGATTTAGGGTTGTTTTGGGGAATGGGGTGGTCCTCCAAACACTTAGCCCGGAAAATATATCAGCAACGTGCTCTATTCTCATATATCTATATATTATTTATTTGAACTCCATATTGCCATTGGCCTCAAAATTGGATATCAAATTCGTTTTCTAATCTCATTTAAACTGGTTATTGCAAAAGTGAGCAAATTTGTCCGGTTTGGGGTATTGGCCCTAAAAACTATAAATATTGGGTTGCCCAAAAAGTAATTGCGGATTTTTCATATAGTCGGCGTTGACAAATTTTTTCACAGCTTGTGATTCTGTAATTGCATTCTTTCTTCTGTCAGTTATCAGCTGTTACTTTTAGCTTGCTTTAGAAAAAAAGTGTAAAAAAAGTATATTTGATTAAAGTTCATTTTAAGTTTTATTAAAAATGCATTTACTTTCTTTTAAAAAATCCGCAATTACTTTTTGGGCAACCCAATAATTAGTTCCACTCTCTTTAAGACCCAAATTGTCTTGGTGAGCTAATACGTCCTATTTGGGGGTTATTATGGTGGTGGGACGTCCGCTTGACAGTTGGCCCCTAATGTTGATATCCGATACGTAATCTGCTCCCAAATACCTATCATTTGAGCCTCATATTTCCATAGTCGGCAAACATGCCCGTCTTGGGGAGTGTTTTGGGGGATGGGCGGCCACTCAGTGAGTTGGACTTAAAAATAGATATCGGATTCGTATTCTTCTCTAAAAACCTCTTATTTGAGCATCATATTGCAATAGTCAACAAATACTTCTTATTTGGGTGGTGTTGTGGGGGTGGGGTGGCCCCATAGACAATTTTCCAGAAAATTGATATCAAATTCGTGCTTTACTCCCGAAGATCTTTCATTTGAGCCCCATATTGCTATGGTAGTAAATTTGTCCCCTTTGGGGAATGTTTTTGGTGAGAGACGGCCCCCAAAAACTTGGTCCCATATTTCGATATCAGATTCAAATTCTACATTCAAATACTTTTTATTTAAGCCCCATATTCCTATGGTCAGTAAATAAGTCCTGTTTGGGGGGTGTTTGGTGAAGGGGTGGACCCCCAGAAACGTGGTCCCACATTTGTATATTAGATTCGTATTCTACTCGCCAATACCTTTTATTTGAATCCCATATTGCCATGGTCGGTAAATATGTCCGAATTAGGGGTGTTTGGGGGCTTGGGGTGGTCCCCCTAACACTTGGCCCGACAATTGGATATCAGATACGTTTTCTTATTCTAAATACCTTTCATTTGAGTCCCTAAAAATATGTTTGGTAGTTTTTAGGGTGGGGCAGCCCCCCTAGGTACCCCATCCGAAATCGCACCACCCATCACCGAGATCTGGCGTTACTGAAAATCAGGGTAAATGGGAGGGTCCGCCTCCCCTTCAGATTTAAAAAAAATGTAGTACCCTATTTTCACCACGGGGTCATTATGCACCATCTGCGAAAATTTCAAGAAAATCGGTACAGCCGTTTCTGAGTCTATGAGGAAACAAACACAAACTGAGTTTTATATATAAGATTAAAATTTGGCACCAAATATTAGTGGTGAGAGCCACCACTGCCCAAAGTTCTTCCTTCCCTAATAATCCCCCTCCACTAAAAGCCTCTCAAAAGTAAAAGTAGTATGATTGTAGTATTGGACTCAATTGGAAGTCATTCAAGTGTAGAGTAAAAATTTTTGGGTTCCAAATTCAGAAGTAAGCGTGGGGGCCGCCAACTAATCCTCAAAAGAATATGTGGGCCGATCGCGATAATATAGAATTTTATAACAGAGCATTGTAAGTGCAGTACGGATCTGATATTAATTTTAGTCACCAGGTGTCTGGGGCTTCCCCACCAAAGCTGGCAAACTATCGATGACATTATCAATAGTATCAATGATTTCATTTTTGCGCCAATATTGATCATATTCATCCAATTAGGTTCTTGTTGTTACTGTAGAGGTGTGTTATACACTGAGGCCCTTACCGATGAAGAACGCCATCAGGTCAATTCTGTACGTACAACCGGCTGCCATGGGATTGATCCTATTAGGTTGTCGTCCTATAAGCTGAAAACTCTAGAGAGGTTGATAGAAACATGTCTAGGGGCAAGATCCTTAGAGATCGCCTGTCAAATGTCATATCGCCCAATTTCTTCCAATGTTAGTTGTTTTTGCACACTTTTGGGCGATATGACCGACTTTTGGGCCTTATGACATTTTCTCACAACAAATTTGGGTCTTTGGAGGAAATGTATATGACATAACACTCAACTAACCGAAAAATTATTAATGTCGTAACACCCAATGATAATTTTCTCAAAATGAATAAATAGCATTAAACCCAAGAAGCAGTTACTTATCAAACATTCAAAAACATTTAAGAGAAAATAAAAATATTTACTATTCCTATGAAAATTTTCTTTGAAATTTTGTGTAAAATCTCAGTCCATGTGGAGAAATACTTGTATGTTGTCGGATACTACTTCGAGCAATAAAGGCATTTTAACCCGTTCTATTTTTTGCGATATTAATTGATTGAAGTTTCACAAACGAAACATTGCAGACCTTTAGATATCGACATGATAGCACTTAAATATTTGGTGGTACGTCGCAACAAACAACTAAAAAAAAAGATATTCGGTTTGAACCCCCCAGATTTTCCAGTTGATCTCTTGCAGGTGTATAAGGCTAGAGTCACCTTTCTTAGCACTTCCGAAATGTTTACTTTCAATTTCCTGTCCAACAAAACGCGCAGGTACAATATTTTTGGTAACTTGTATCTCATGCTGAAAAGAACTGCTGCTGTCTCAGATGAATTTACGCCTTAACCACTTTCTCCACTTCGCTGTCCACTTAAGCCTGCCGCAATCCATATTTTATTAAGTAAGTTATTAATAAATTTTCTGACAGTAGTGCTGATGCCTAGAAACACAAGCTCCTTTATGATTGACCTCTGTTCTACATGAAAACACCTTCAATGTCAAGAAATGCTTCCATAACAGCGAGAAAGCCCTTTATGTAGGCTACTAGATCGAGAAGGGGTGTTTTAGTGGAGTAAGGCGTAGCGTTATTTCGCCCAAACGATGAAACAAAGCCCAACAAGTAAAAAGGCGTTAAGTTCGGCCGGGCCGAACTTTGGATACCCACCACCTCGGGTAGATATGTAAACCACCTTTCTTCAAAATTCGGTGAAAACTTCATACCTTATGTCCCATATCAGTTATATCAAAATAGGTTCCGATTTGGACCAAATACTAATAAGTACACAAGCTATATCTAAAAATATACCAATCTGAACTATATACGACACGGATGTCGAAAAGCCTAACATAAGTCACTGTGTCAAATTTCCGTGACATCGGATTATAAATTCCCCCTTTATGGGGCCAAGACTTTAAATCGAGATATCGATCTACATGGCAGCTATATCCAAATCTGGACCGATTTTGGCCAAGCTGCATAAAAATGTCGAAGATCATAACACAAAGCACTGTCCCAAATTTCGGCGAAATCGGACAATAAATGCCACTTTTATGGGCCCAAAACCTTAAATCGAAAGATCGGTCTATATGACAGCTATATTCAAATCTGGACCAATCTGGGCAAAATTGAAGCAGGACGTCGAAGGACGAAGGATGTCGATGGGCCTTACACAATTCACTGTCCCGAATTTCATCAAAATCGGATAATAAATGTGGCTTTTGTGGGCCTAAGACCCTATATCGGAGGATCGGTCTATATGGCAGCTATATCCAAATCTGGACCGATCTGGGCCAAATTGACGAAGGATATCGGAAGGCCTAGCACAACTCACTGTCCCAAATTTCAGCAAAATCGGTTAATAAATGTGGCTTTTATGGGCCTAAGACCTTAAATCGGCGGATCGGTCTATATGGGGGCTATATCAAGATATAGTCCGATATAGCCCATCTTCGAACTTAACCTGCTTATGGACAAAAAAAGAATCTGTGCAAAATTTCAGCTCAATATCTCTATTTTTAGACTGTAGCGTGATTTCAACAGACAGACGGACGGACATGTCTAGATCGTCTTAGATTTTTACGCTGATCAAGAATAAATATACTTTATAGGGTCGGAAATGCATATTTCGATATGTTGCAAACGGAATGACAAAATGAATATACCCCCATCCTTCGGTGGTGGGTATAAAAACGATTTTTTTTTAAAACGTCAGAAAGCGCAAAGAATGTCGCATATATAAATAAATATATATATATATATATAATATATATATATATATATATATATATATATATATATATATATATATATATATATATATGTGTACCGTGACTTTTGGGGACCAAAAAATTTTCGGAGTTTTGACCGATTAAAAATTATCTCCCGACTTTTTAAGCCTTTCTATATAAAAAAAATTTTTTTTGCCCTATTTGGGGCCTATTTATCGCAGATTTACTACCTACCGGTACTTTTGAGTACATTACTTTATGTATCGTTACTTTCGAGGACGCGTCCTTGAATATCACGCTGTATATAAGTAAAACAGGATTGCCAACGCTGCTTAATTTATTTTCAATTTCTACGCATCGCCGTTGTTTTAGGACAACCGACTTTGACTACTTTTCGAGGACAACAGCTATTGTAATGAAATTTTGCCTCATAACAAATATAAAAAAGAAATAAGAAAACATATTGAATATTGGAAGTAAATGTGATTTTGAATGATTTATTTTGTGAAGTTGATTTAAATATATATTGTGAATAAATTCACAAATATGAACCTATAGGCTGTATCAAAATATGGTCCCATTTGGATTCGACACCGACGTCGAGCAATCTAATACAATTCACCGTTCAAAATGGTAAAACAGAATATTGGTTTATGTGGTAGTTATATCTAAATATAGCCTGATGTACTACAGCCCAATGTACCCAACTTCAGAATAATCGGCAACAAAATACAGCTTTTATGGGCCCAAAAACTTAAATCGGGTGATCGGTCTCTATGGCCGCTATATCCAAATATAGACCGATCTAAACCATATAGAGCACTCATGTCGAAAAGCCTGGCATAGCACACTGTAGCGAATTCCAGCGAAATGGGTTAAAAAATACGACTTTTAGGACCCAATACCCCAAATTGGGATATTGGTCTATATAGCAGCATTGTCGAAATATAGACTGATCTGAGCCATATAGAAAACGGATGTAGAAGAGACTAACAAACCTTACTGTGCAAACTTCCAGCGAAATAGGGCAATAAACTCTGCTTTTATCCGAGAGATCAGTATTAATGGCAGCTATATTCAAAATAATGGAGGCCACCGTAGCTCAGGTTAGCATGTCCGCCTTTGACGCTGAACGCATGGGTTCAAATCCCGGCGTCGACATCCCAAAAAATTTTCAGCTGTGGTTTTCCCCTCCTAATGCTGGCAACATTTGTGAGGTTCTTTGCCATGAAAATACTTCTCCCGAAAGAAGTGTCGCACTGAGGCACGCCGTTCGGACTCGGCTATAAAAAGGAGGTGCCTTATCATTGAGATTAAACTTGAATCGGACTGCACTCATTGATATGTGAGAAGTTTGTCCCTGTTCCTTAATGTAATGTTCATGGGCAAATTTGCAATTTGCATTTGCATCTTAGCCATACTCGGTAGGAATATAGAAAGGCCAACTCAATTGCAATTTTGCCCATGAACATTCCATTAAGGAACAGGGGCACACTTCTCACATATCAATGGGTGCTGTCCGATTCAAGTTTAAGCTCAATGATAAAGAGCCTCCTTTTTATAGCCGAATGCGACCCGATACAGACAGCTATATCTTAAATATACCGATGTTTACATATTTGGCATGGATCGTTTCAACTAATTTTTTCAATTTTTATAGCCTGCATAAATAAAACAAGTAAAAAGGCATTAAGTTCGGCCGGGCTGAACTTTGGATACCAGCCACCTCGGGTATATATGTAAACCACCTTTCGTCATAATCCGATAAAAGATGCATATTTTGTGCAACCATAGCAGCTATGTACGATTTGGACCAAACCCGGCACGGACATTGATTGGTGTAATAAATAAAAGTCAATGTTCAATTTTGAATAACAAAATATTGATTTTGTTGGCAGCTATAACCAGATATATGCCGATCTGAACCATATAACCCCTGGATGTCGAAAAGCCAAACGTAAATCACTTCGTCAAATTAGAGCGAAATCAGATAGTAAATTGGGCCCAAGACCTTAGATCGAGAGATCGGTCATATGGCAGCTATATCCTAATCTGAACCGATCTGGGCAAAATTGAAATTGAAAAGATATTGAGGGACCCAACACAACTCACTGTCCCAAATTTCAACGAAATCGGACAATAAATGCGCCTTTTATGTGCCCAAAACCTAAAATAGAGAGATCGGTTTTTATGGCAGCTTTATTCAAATCTAGAGCGGTCTAAGCCAAATTGGAAACAGATTTTGAAGTGCTTAACACAATTCATTGTCCCAAATTTCAGCGAAATCAGATTATAAATTCGCCTTTCATGTGCACAAGACCTCAAATCAAGAGATCGGTCTATATAGCAGCTATATACAAATCTGGACTGGTATTGGCCAAATTGAAGAAAGATATTGAGTGACCTAACACAACTCACTGCCCTAAATTTCAGCGAAATCGAACAATAAATGCGACTTTTATGAATATAAGACGTTAAATCGAGAGATTAGTCTATAAAGCAGCTATATCCAAATCTGAACCAATCTGGTCCAAATTTAAAAAAGATGTCGAAGAGCTTAATACAACTTGCTGTCCCAAATTTCAGCGAAATCGGACAATAAACGAGCCTTTTATGGGCCCAAGACCTTAAGTCGAGAAATCGGTCTATATGGCAGCTATATCGAAATCTAAACCGATCTTGTCCAAATTAAACAAGGATGTCTAGTGACCGAACACAACTCGGTCTCAAATTTCTGCAAAATCGGGTAATAAATGCGGCTTTTATGGGCCTAAGACCTTAAATCGGCAGATCGTTTTATATGGGGTCTACACCAAGATATAGTCCGATATAGCCCACTTCACTTGCCTATGGATAAAAAAAGAATATGTGCAAAGTTACAGCTAAATATCTTTATTTTTAAAGACTGTAGCCTGATTTCAACAGACAGATGGACGGACATGGCTGGATCGTCTTATACTTTTACGACGATCAAGAATATATATATTTTATAGGGTCGGATATTGATATTTGGTGATGGGTATAAAAAGATTGTCTGCGAAGTTTCAGCTCAATATCGTTAAGCTGTGCCGTGATTTCAACAGACAGAAGAATGGAGAAACATGGCTATATCGTCATAAAGTTTAACGCGGAATAATAATATTACACTTTGTAGTGAAAGAAATAGATATGTGATGCGAACGAAATGACATAATTGAGCATACAAACGAATAAAGTATAGCTGAGCCAAATTTTGGATATATCATGTTTGTTATCCTATACAATACGAGCAACTATTTTACATATAAGGAAATATTTAAACAATTTTGGATTGTACTTGAAATGCGCATCGAATGATCCACTACATTTTATTTCAAACTTCAGAGATACCAATAATATATATACTTGTGTAGACTCGCGGCCTTACATCTGAAGATCAGTCTATTTGGTAGCTGCATATATCCATATATGACCCCATCCAATGTGTAGTCTCATACAAGACTATGTGCAAATTTCAGAGTAGTAAGATAAGAGATGTGCCTTTTATGAACTCAAGACCTTAAATGGTAGAAGTGTTTATATTATCCGAACATCTCAATTGTATTTTCGGTAATGCCCAATAAAGCTCACTGAATCCTTCTAAGATACCTTGATAATAAAAAAATCGATTAAGAAAAACATGATACATTTGCATAACACTTTATTAAATTATCACACTTTGTTTAATTTTGACACTTAATTAAAATTAACATTATAATATCAAAATACATATTTTTAAGGCGTTACGCTGCATGAATAATGTGGTATTTCATAATTAAACAAAATATTGTGCTGAGGCTTTGCCTTTTCTGACCACCTTTTGTTACGATCGATGCAGATCGCCCTTATGCAATACACTTTCCTTCATTGCATAGCAAATTTGATGTGGCATTTAGAGAGATGTTCACCTCTCACTTAATATAAGCTGCAATGCTATTTTAATTTTCCTTGGGCTAGCGCACGAGTTTTCTTATGTTTATTACATTACAAATTGCCATTGATTTGTTTTTTTCTTTGTCTAGTTACTCACTCCACCACAGTTGAGTACTTGGTACTTTGATTAATTTGCTTTAAACTTAATGGGTCGTTCATACTTAATAATTATGTATGTTGTTTTTATTCGATCTTCACATGTTATAAATAATCGGTATGAAATATAGTATAAAATTGTTTTATATATATTTCTTCCAATGCAAATAATCTGAAAACAAGATTGGCGAATGACAGAATTTCGTCGAAATTTTTTTGTTGAATCATTTAGTGCTTTGTAACCGGCCATGAGTAATAGTAGCTTTGTTTTATTTAGCCATTAAGCGGATTTTCCCCGCTTAGTTTGTATGACGAAAAATGCTATCCCCGATTAGCTAAGTGGCCAATCTTATCGCCGCTTATCAAAACTTATGGTGTCATCATTCAATCTGAATGACAAAACTAAAAGAGGCAGAACGCAACATATTTATTCAATGATTAAACATTCTGGATTTCAAAAATTGCTTAAACCCCGTTTACATTCGCCACTAAATCCGGATTTAATGGCTCGATCACCTGTTTTCCCTTTAGAAAATCAGCTGACGTGAGCCTTAAATCCGGATTTAGCGGCCAATGTAAACGGGGCTTTAGAACTTTAATGAAATCGCAATTATAAACCCCGAGAAACATTTATATAAAATTAAAATGACTTAGCCACATTTGTATGTGGAGGTTGGTGGCGATTCTCGTCAAGCTCCTTTAGGTAAGCAAGCTCGTTCCGTTCCCAAGGACCGATCGCCGCCAGAACATGATGGCCATTGGTTATTTAAAGGCACCAATAACTCGTCTTGTCATATCTAGCATCATTGCAGGCAAATGCAACTCTGCACACAAATCCCCCAAAAAAAAAAAAAAAAAAAAAACCGGTAAAGTTATATTTTTTTTGCCACATGTAGATATTGTTTTTAGTCGTCAAAGATAACAAGTTTTGCGTGTTGATTTTTTGGCATTTGTTTACAGTGTTGCATTTTTGCAACGCGACACTCAAAAATGTTGGATATTTATTCCAAAATCCATTTGTCATATTACACTTTTCGTACATATCACACCTGAATTCACTAAAAGAAGGTTAGGCCACTTTCGAAAACATAAAGTGGATAGGCCCTATGAAGATCATTAAGGAAGGTGCAGGATAAAAATGAGACAAATAGGAGAAAATCTAAACAAAGAATGAATGTACAAAGAGAAAAAGTTGACATCCTCAATGCCGAGTATTGTCAAAACTCACAAATTGTATGTCGGCTGATTGCTTATGATATGTACAACCAAGACATATTTATTTACAGGTAGTGGCAGTTGCCCAACAACAAAATTTTGAGTACACTATCTGTCAAAATCAGTGATTAGTGCAACCCTGATTTTGAGCATGTTACTAGTTCGCTCCATTTTTCATTGTTTGTTTGTGCTATGGTTCTTAACTATAATACACACACACACACTCGTTGATAGATTGTGTACTTCGCGAGAAAAAATTGTACTCAGCTGTTTACGGTACGCTACCTGGTGATTATATCATGTGTACAACATTCAGAGTAGCTATTTTTGAAATAACCTATGACATGTCTGCTCGTCTAAAGGCATCTTAAGTAATTATGTTAAACAAAAAATTTTGTTTTTTCACAATGAATCCGAAAGCTGAATAAAATACTCTGCTTTAGCATTAGTTGCCAATCTGGATTGATGTCATTTTCATACATATTTCATTGCAATGCACCATATAGTACATACTTAAATAATACACAGCCATTATGTAAAACGACCCATAATATTTGAAACCAAATGATTCAAAGTACCAAGTACCGAAACTCATATACCGGATTAAAAGGTACCCAAATTTTAAACCGCACTAAAAATACCGGAAACAAGTGAAGTTTGTTGAAGCAATGATTTCAATGCATTCCCGAATGCAACAATGGCAAAGATCAAAATTTTGCTTTAAAAATGCAACCCTGTCAATTTCAACAAATTATGAAGGGAAGTTCACAACTAATGCCCATATTCACAAAACTTAAAATAGTGTTAAACTCTGCTTATTTGACAGATTTCCTTTATAGAACTGTCAAATAAACCCATTATAAAGCTGTTTTAAGTTTTGTGAATACGAGTGTAAAAGTTTTTTTGTTTAGAGTAGGTATTTTAAAAACTTTTAACTAAAGCCTCCATTGACGAGCCGACAAGTCATATGTAATTTCAAAAATAGCCACGCTGAAAATTGTACACATCGTGTGATACGTAAGAAAAATTTTATATGACAAATGGATTTTGGAATAAATATGCAACTTTTTCGATTAAATCGAGCTTCTATTTCATCGAACATACATGTAGACACATGTCTATAAAAAAAAGTGCAATACATACGACAATACATGGCGATTAGAGAGCGCTCTATTCGTATTTGACTTACATAAGACAAGTCTTATTATTACAGAAAGTGACATGTCGTATGACTTGTCGGCTCGTCTAATTGGGGCTTTAACTTGCTTGAGTTTAAACTTTCCAATTGTTTCGATTTACTGTCATGCAGTATCTGCATTAACTCGCTTTGCTTTGGAAAACATCTGAACCCTTCGCACTTGTTGTTTTTAAACCCATCACCATAGGACAGGGGCAGGATTCACCATGAGAAGGTTAGGTCATTTTCGAAAACATAAAGTGGATAGGCCCCATTAACATCATTAAGGATGTCATATGTGCCGAATGAAAATGACAAAAATAGGAGAAAATCTAAACAAAGAATTAATTTACAAAGAGAACAAGTTGACATCTTCAATGCCAGGGTTCACTGAATAAGGTTAAGCTAAAGGCTCATTTAGACGGCATGTATTTGTCTTACATGTCAAATTTAGCACATGCAGAGTTGTACATGCCGTGTGATACAAACAAAACTAATATACGAGAATCACTTTTCAAAATAGCCCATGTAATTTCTTTCGATTAGAGCGCCCCCTATTCCTTCTGACAAAAACATAAAGAAATCAGCGGTTTTTGATATCAGTCGAATGAAAGTAACTCAAAATTAAATTGTTTTCGCAATTTTATAAATTAACCAGCTTTTCCACAACTTTAACAATTTTTACGCATAAAAAAATCAGCTTTTGATCAAATTTTTAGGTTATGTCATACGGACATAAAATGCAGGTGTGATAGCAAAAATTATGAATCATATGTAAATTCACAAATTTTGACAGACATTTTCAATTACATGTGAGTACAAAAAGTGACAGGTCATAAGACATTTACATTCCGTGTAAAAGCGGCTTAAGCTATCAGCCGACATAATTTTTTTTTTTTGAATTTTTGACAATACTTGGCATCGAATCGACCCAAATACGCAAAGTATTTAACTTAGAAACAAAACAAGACGATATTTTAGCTCAAGATATATGTGTAATCTAATTTTGTTTATATATAAAAGCACGTTTACATAGGACACTAAATCCGGATTTAATGGCTCGATCACCTGTTTTCCCTTAAATCCGGATTTAGTGGCCAATGTAAACGTACTTTTAAAAGCATTTTTGTATTTAATGGTAACGCTATTTGATTTGTTTTTGAACAAACAAAATGTGTCAAATAAATGTGTCTAATATCAATGCAAAATCAAGAATTTTCGAATTTGACATATTTTGGGCATAAATAAGAAAACAAGATGGATCAAATATTTGATAAATTTGAACGTACCTTAACGCTATTTGATTCGTTTTTGAACAAACAAAATGTGTTAAATAAATGTGTCTAAAAGCACGTTTACATTGGCCACTAAATCCGGATTTAGTGGCTCGATCACCTGTTTTCCCTTAATAAAATCAGCTGATGAGAGCCTTAAATCCGGATTTAGTGACCATGGTAAACGTACTTTAATATAAATGCAAAAGCAAGAATTATCGAATTTGACATATTTTGGGCATAAATAACAAAACAAGATGCAAGATGGATCAAATATTTGATCAATCTGAACGTACCTTTAGGCACACTGTGAAAATATTGGCCAGATGAGGCGCCAGATAGTCAGCCTCCTTCTGTATTAACACCGCAAATATTCCATCAGGTCCGGGTGATTTAAATGGTTTAAAGCTCCTCAGGGATTTCTTTACCATAAATTTTGTGATGATGATCCTTCGATCACTCTCAGTATACTGTGGAAAATGGGTTTTCACCAAAAGCCTCAAAATATACTCCGTTGTCTCTGCTCTCACTTCCATGTCGTCTACCAACGTTTCAGTATAGACATAGGTTTTTGAAATAAACTTTTTCATTTTGAAGGCATCATTAACGTTATCGATCTGTTCGCAGAAAAGCTTCTAGAAGGCACGCTTTGCCTTGACACGCGGACAATTTGTATCTCCAGCTGAAAAGAACTACTTCTGTCTACACGGATTTACGCCTAGACCACAGTCACGGGGTAAAGTTAAAATTTTTTAAAATTTGGCGCTTGAAAATGGTCATCATTTATTGCTGGCACACGTGAAGTAGTGTTTGTAGTCGTCAATGTTAAAAATTGTTCAACTTTTGTGAGTAGATTTTTTGAAATTTTTTTGCAGCGTTGCATTTTTGCAACGCGACACTCAAAATAATACTCATTGCGCTCATTCTGTTTCGGTCTTCATTCTATTTTGCCATTGAGTTTGTCCAAAAACTGTTAAAGCTCCCATTAGCGATATAATTTTGGCAAAAAATTGGGGTACATTGTTATGAGACCAAATCGACGTATAAATCGATTATTCCACTATTTAATCAGTGATAGTGAACCTCGATTTTTTTACACAAAGTCAACTAATCGATTAGGCGAAAGTCGATATCGAAATAAACATTTAGAATCATCCAAGGCGTATTTATCAGATGGTCTCATCAACCCAGCTGATAAAATTTTATGTCAATTAGTTTTTGAATTCGCCTTACAAAAATGTAAACTTCAAAATAAACATTTTATAAATTGATGTTTGTGTTCACTGCTGTTATGGTTATTAATCTTATGTTATACAATGACACCTGTAGAACAAGCTCAATGGCTATCTGCTTTACTCTGGGAACTTAGGTCCATTGTGTCCGAAGAAAGATTAGGCAATGAGAAAGAACACAAAACAATGAGAAAACGCATTAAGTTCGGCCGGGCCGAACTTTGGATACCCACCACCTTGAGTATATAACTAAACCACCTTTCGTAATAGTCCGGTGAAAAATTCATAATTCATGCACTCATCGCAGCTATTTCGAAATATGGTCCGATTTGGACCAAATTTGACACGGACATTTTTAGAACAAAATGGGTCTTTTTGGAAGCAAAATCCAAATATGGACCGATAAAAGGATGTCAAAAGGCTAAAATTAAATTTAAATTAATTAAATTAAACTAAATTTCAGCGAAATCGAACAATAAATGCGCCTTTTATGGGGCCAAGACCTCAAACTGAGAGATCGATCTATTTGTGTTCCCGCGGCGATTGGTCCTTTGGACCGGAACGAGCTTGCTCATCTTGAAAGAGCTTGACGAGGATCGCCACCCATCTCCACATGCAAATGTGGCTACTACAACAACAACATCGATCATTTGGCAGCTATATCCAAATCCAGACCGATCTATGCCAACTTGCACAATGATGTCATGATACCTAACACAACTTGTTGTTTCAAATTTCAGCGAAATCGGACTATGAATGCGCCTATTATGGGTCCAGGATCTTTAATCGAGAGATCGGTCTATAAGGCAGCTATATCCAAATCTAGACCGATCTGAGCCAAATTAAAAACAGATACTAAATGGCCTAAGACTACTCACTGTCCAGATTTTCAGTAAAATCGAACAATAAATGCGCTTTTTATGGGCCCAAGACCTTAAATCGGAAGATCGGTCTATATGGCAGCTATATCCAAATCTGGACCGATCTAAGCCAAATTAAACAAGGATATCAACTGACTTAACACAACTCACTGTTTCAAATTTCAGCGAAATCGGACAATAATTGCGCCTTTTATAGGCCCAAGACCTTAAATCAGCAGTAAATCGGGAGATCGGTCTAGATGACAGCTATACCCAAATCCTGACCGATCTGAGCCAAACTAAAACAGAATATCCAAAGGCTAAACGTTACTGTTTCAAATTTCAGTGAAATCAGACAATAAATGCGCCTGTTATGGGCTTTAGACCCAAAATCGGCAGATCGGTCTATATGGCAGCTATATGTAAATATAGACCGATATGCACCATATTCAAACCGGATGCCAAAGTTCTTAGTACAACTCATTGCTTCAAATTTCAGCGAAATCGGACAAAAATTGCGGCTTTTATGGGCTGAAGACCATAAAGAAGACCCTAGGCAAATATAGGCAGAACGAGGTACTGTAACGTAGTTACAAGAAAAAATATTCAAAAGTTACTAAACTTGAGAAATTACAACCATAAAGTTGCAGAATTGCATACGGTTTCGCAAATTCTTGTGGAAAATGCTGTGAAATGGATCCTCAAATTAGAAACTTGCGTCAAGAAACCGAAAATTATGAGGCGGAATGTTGAACTTTTAGAACAAAAAACTGTTTACATCGTCTAAACAAAAAAAAAAAAAACTTTGGTAAATGTAAAAGTTGTTACTTAAATTCTTCGAAAAACTCTAATTTCTTAAAAGTTTATGAATAAAAATGACGCCTATGTTGTCAAAATAGATTACTCAACAAAGGTTGATATATTGGATATATCAAATATGATATTTTCAACTCGCCACAAAAAGAATGGCGCAATATTTTTTGGTTGATAAATAAAAATTATTTTGAATAGCCTAAGTAGGGGATAATATCATGTAATGAGACCGGCTCAAGCCTCTGCAAACCCCAAGTACACCGTTTAAACTATCAAACATCTCGGTAGAATTATCGTGGTTAGGGGAATGTTTCTATACAATAAAGTGGACCTCTTGTATTGTATATAGGATATCGTTATATCTACAAATTATTTTGAAAATTGACAGAATTGTGTCCTTGGATTATCTGAAGACTGTAGGCAAGTCGGATAAATTTTCCAACCGGATAAGAGCCTTAAGCACACTTCTTAATATAGACAACCTAGGTATAGAAGCAATAAAATGTCTGTTCTGTGGTGGCCCCCAAAGTCTCCGAATCTAAATTCGATTGAAAATGTTTGGTATATCATTAAAACTCATATAAGGGGAATACTTCATTTCAATTCCCATGAATTTTGGTTAACCATTTTAGCTCCGTAGTTAATTATTGGAGGCCACCGTAGCGCAGAGGTAAGCATGTCCGCCTATGACGCTGAACGCCCGGGTTCGAATCCTGGCGTGACCATCATAAAATTTTCAGCGGTGGTTATCCCCTCCTAATGCTGGCGACATTTGTGAGGTACTTAGCCATGAAAAAATTCTCATCAAAAGAGGTGTCGCACTGCGGCACGCCGTTCGGACTCGGCTATAAAAAGGAGGTCCCTTATCATTGAGCTTAAACTTGAATCAGACTGCACTCATTGATATGTGAGAAGTTTGCCCCTGTTCCTCAATGGAGTGTTCATGGGCAAAATTTGCATTTGCAATTAATTATATCAGTTTCGGTTCGCCTGAACTGAACCGACTCTATGCCCAGGATGGTCCAAGCCTTTATTAAGCACAAGAGATTGTTAAGTTACAACAACGCTGTTAGAACACAATTTGGCTGCACTTGTAACTCAAAACTTGCCTTCCTTTTTTCTAGTTTTGTGATTTTTGTTTTAAAACCCGAAGTGTTCCTATTATTTTGCACAACTAAAAATTGGACTGCTTGTAGCAATAGAGCTTTCTTGTTAAATATCAGTACATGTTTGACATTTTCGTAACAAAAATCGTTTTTGCAATTGCGGTGCATTAAAAAAATTCTATAAAGAATCGATTTAGCTGTCGTTTTACTCGCTTTGGAATCCTTTATTTGTCCGTCTATCTGTTGTCCCTATTTTTTTGCACATAACTGTATATAAGGCCACTCAAAATCCTAGCCTAATTTGACCCAGATCGGTGCAGATTTCGGTATAGCCCCCTATAGACGAAAAGAAACTGATGGGATTTCGGATATTGAGAAAAGACAATGAAACTTCTTTGTCAAATTAGAAATATTTAAAAAGGGGGTTGAAATCGAGAAGTTCCCAAAAGAAACTGTGAAAATACAAGCAAAAATTGCAGTGAAAAATGAAAAGACTACTAAAAAGTGATTTGCAATTGAAAAAATTGAAATCGCTTCGACATTTGGGTATGTTTTAGTAGGAATTTTTTTCTAAAGGTGCGTATTAACTTCAGTTTTCACAGTGAAACTCCATATAAAAAAAAATAGTGAAAAAAATCTGTGAAAACATTTTCATTTGTGGTACTAAGTTCTTTATTGAGTGAAAAACTAGCTTTCTCTAAAAGCGTGGACGAAGCGCTTTTCAACTTGGGACAACATGATAACAAAAGAGTTTTAGTCGCTTTTTCGATCATTGTCGTTTCAATAAACAGTTGTTGTTGGCAAGTATAGCTCTTACATTTTTATTTTTTATAATATAACTACACAAACAATACAGTTTAGCAAAGTAAATTTTGGTGGTGGATCATATGTTTGACGGTGTTTTCATATGAGATCAAAAATGAGAGTAGACTTCATTGAGGTTCAACAAATAGTGAAACAACGTTTTGTGAAAAATTTCCCTGGTGTACGAAGTTAATACCCACCTTAAAACCAAAATTTTTTCCACAACACAATTTAGTTAAGTAAGGGATTCTTAAATAATATCCATGACAAAGCAATTTTAAGTATACATATTAAAATATTTAAGCCCCACACCACAACCGTGGAACAGAGTATTATAACTTAGTGCTTTTATTTGCAAAGCTAAAAAAATACCATTAAGCATACCGATTGGCTTGAACTACTTCCTGATTCGATTTAACTATGTGCGTTTGTCTGTTTGTCCATGTTTTCTTGTAATCAAGGTACAGGTCGCATTCATTCTTCTGCAAATATTACTGAAACAATACGCGAACTGACCTATAGTGACCTACCAATATTGAAAAGTACGCGAACACACTTATAGTGTTCTATTTGTCTATCCTTTCAAGAATGTATTTTTTGACATTTTAAACACAAATAGAAATGTTAATATGTTCAATTAGCTGTGTCTTTATAACCATAATCGTTTCCTCTAAAATCGACCACTAAGTAAATGAGTAGAACATTGTCGTCCATGTCGCAATTAATATTTATGAATACATATTTATATATATGTACTCCGTTACAATCGGGGACATTTTTCCTTGCAATGTATCGGGTATTATGAGGACACTTGAGTACAAAGCCACATGAAATGTTTGTAGTTCAACGGCGTTGTACCCGTGATAATTAGTGCTTTTATTTGCAAAACTAAAAAAATTCCATTAAGCATACCGATTGGCTTGAACTACTTCCTGATTCGATTTAACTATGTGCGTTTGTCTGTTTGTCCATGTTTTCTTGTAATCAAGGTACAGGTCGCATTCATTCTTCTGCAAATATTACTGAAACAATACGCGAACTGACCTATAGTGACCTACCAATATTGAAAAGTACGCGAACACACTTATAGTGTTCTATTTGTCTATCCTTTCATGAATGTATTTTTTGACATTTTAAACACAAATAGAAATGTTAATATGTTCAATTAGCTGTGTCTTTATAACCATAATCGTTTCCTCTAAAATCGACCACTAAGTAAATGAGTAGAACATTGTCGTCCATGTCGCAATTAATATTTATGAATACATATTTATATATATGTACTCCGTTACAATCGGGGACATTTTTCCTTGCAATGTATCGGGTATTATGAGGACACTTGAGTACAAAGCCACATGAAATGTTTGTAGTTCAACGGCGTTGTACCCGTGATAATTAGTGCTTTTATTTGCAAAGCTAAAAAAATTCCATTAAGCATACCGATTGGCTTGAACTACTTCCTGATTCGATTTAACTATGTGCGTTTGTCTGTTTGTCCATGTTTTCTTGTAATCAAGGTACAGGTCGCATTCATTCTTCTGTAAATATTACTGAAACAATACGCGAACTGACCTATAGTGACCTACCAATATTGAAAAGTACGCGAACACACTTATAGTGTTCTATTTGTCTATCCTTTCAAGAATGTATTTTTTGACATTTTAAACACAAATAGAAATGTTAATATGTTTAATTAGCTGTGTCTTTATAACCATAATCGTTTCCTCTAAAATCGACCACTAAGTAAATGAGTAGAACATTGTCGTCCATGTCGCAATTAATATTTATGAATACATATTTATATATATGTACTCCGTTACAATCGGGGACATTTTTCCTTGCAATGTATCGGGTATTATGAGGACACTTGAGTACAAAGCCACATGAAATGTTTGTAGTTCAACGGCGTTGTACCCGTGATAATTAGTGCTTTTATTTGCAAAGCTAAAAAAATTCCATTAAGCATACCGATTGGCTTGAACTACTTCCTGATTCGATTTAACTATGTGCGTTTGTCTGTTTGTCCATGTTTTCTTGTAATCAAGGTACAGGTCGCATTCATTCTTCTGTAAATATTACTGAAACAATACGCGAACTGACCTATAGTGACCTACCAATATTGAAAAGTACGCGAACACACTTATAGTGTTCTATTTGTCTATCCTTTCAAGAATGTATTTTTTGACATTTTAAACACAAATAGAAATGTTAATATGTTTAATTAGCTGTGTCTTTATAACCATAATCGTTTCCTCTAAAATCGACCACTAAGTAAATGAGTAGAACATTGTCGTCCATGTCGCAATTAATATTTATGAATACATATTTATATATATGTACTCCGTTACAATCGGGGACATTTTTCCTTGCAATGTATCGGGTATTATGAGGACACTTGAGTACAAAGCCACATGAAATGTTTGTAGTTCAACGGCGTTGTACCCGTGATAATTAGTAACGAGGATGGCAACCCTGGGTTGAGAAAAATAATTTTAAAATGGAAAAAAAGGATGGAAATAGCGTATACATATGAAAAATAATAATAATTTTATAATTAATAATGATAGAGCTTTCAAACGAACCAATAAACTAATTTTTTTTTTAAAATGTCCTCGAAAGTCCAGTGTCCCCGAAAGTCACGGTACATGACAAAACTTTTGAGGACTGTCCCCAAAAAGTCAAAATGTTCTCAAAAGTACCGGTAGATAGGAAAAGTGTCCCCAAAAGTCTCAGTACACATACATATATATATATATATATATATATATATATATACTGATGAATATTGCTACATTTTTTTTTCGGTGTATGGAATACATTTTTCTTTTATTCATGTTAAATTAAATTATTAAATTAATTATTAAATTATTATTAATTAAATTAATTAATTAATTAATTAAATTAATTATTAAATTATTATTATTAAATAGAAAAAAAGTTATTACATTTTTTTTTGGTAGCGGCTTTCATCAGCCACCCTGTATATATCTTCTTTCTTTTTAGTCATGTGGCGACTACGAACACTGCACTATCCTTGACACAATGTCTGTTGTTCCAGACAGTGTAGATGCCTGAGCCGCCTTTTTATAAAAAGTGCTATACCACTATTCCTGATAGAACTGATTGGAACTACAATATCCCTGCAGATAGAAGACTTCTATATGGATGCTTCCAAGCTTGACGACCAGCTCGTCATTTGGGTGTACTCTGAAGAACTACGACTTGTCATATCGACAAGGTTACCCGACCACCGCAGTGTGTATCAAACGAAGATCCTTGCGTTTAAAGAAGTTTTGGAATGGCTTAGATACAATACCATACGACGACATGCATTAAAATCTTCTCAGACAGCCAAGAAGCCATTAAATCTCTGGAGCCCGTTTTTGTGAATACAAAAACCCCCCTCGACTCACGCAGATCTTTCAACGAGATGGCTGAACAGTTCCAAATTTACTTCATGCCGGTGCGGGGTCATAGACATATCCCAGGGAATTGTTGAACGGAAGAGCTTGCAAGACTAGGAACTTTAGTTTGTTGGTATGCCTCTAAGAACACGTAAGCTAAGTCTTCAGGAACAGTCCCGAAGGACAACAAATGATAGATGGTTACAAAAGCGTGTGGTGAAAATTCCAAAATGATGTGGCCTAAAACCACAAAACCTAAAGCGGTGTATAACCTGATATAGCTTCCATACAAACCGAACCCCGATTTGACTTCTTGATCCCAATTATTGGAATTTTGCATCTACTGTTTTGTTACGACTTCCAACATCCATGGTTAGTATTGTCCGAATTAGTCTATAATGTGGTAAAACTTTCATAGAAACCCTTCTGTTTTGGCAGAAATATGGTACGTAATGTAAAATTATACCCTATAAGTAAATTAGGTTTGTGTTCGTTTTTGGCAGAATCCATGGTGGTGGTTCCCAAGTTGCGGCCCGGCCGAACTTAGCACACTTGTACTTATCAACACATTCATACCCATATAATTCCCTCACATTTTTTTCAGTAGCCAACAAATGGACTTAATTTGAGAGTACTTATTATGTCGCAGTGAGTAATGCAAATATGGTTATGTTAAGTCATCGTATAGTGAATAGTAAACTGCTCACAATGGTCAGAGAAACTTATATTCCATTTCCTGGCTCTGTCCTTGGAGGTGGTTGTATACCAACAGACAGGTAGGAGGCTATTGTTTTGCTATACGCCACAATGTAAAGCACTCGTGCTAAGTACAACTGTGTTCCTGGAAGTGGCTCAACCTCGACGTACGTATTGACATTTTTATGGGTTGACATTTAATTCGACTTAAAAAGAAATAACAAAGAAGATGCGTGCTAAGAAAATACCCGCACTATGAATGAGCCGGTAGGAGGGTGAAATGAAAGGAAATAAAAAAGTTAAAATGAAACTTTTTACATTTGAGTTGAAACAATAAAACTTTTGTAATTCTAACCTTGACTTCGTAAAAGTTTTTTTTTTGGCACCTGCCTCTTTACTCATTCTTGGGCAATGCCCGGCAACTCACAAAATGCTATGTATTGGTGGCTTCTATGGCGATATATGTATGTATGTATGAGTGAGTGTGTTTATGGCATAGCGTATCCTATTTTCAAAAACTTGTCTGGTTAATCGATTTCTTTTGTGGGAAATATTTTGTTTGATTTTCAAAGCTAATGCCATTGTCCATACGATTAAGTATTAATGACAAAATAAAACATTAATATATTTTCTACCATACCTGAAGACAAAACAATATTTTAACAAAAACACAAAAAATGGGCTACGTTCGGCCGTGCCGACCATTGGTTGCCCATTACCAATCGGGAAATGGTTAATAATTTCTCATGAAATCATAAAGGGTGATTTTTTTGAGGTTAGGATTTTCATGCATTAGTATTTGACATATCACGTGGGATTTCAGACATGGTGTCAAAGAGAAAGATGCTCAGTATGCTTTGACATTTCATCATGAATAGACTTACTAACGAGCAACGCTTGCAAATCATTGAATTTTATTACCAAAATCAGTGTTCGGTTCGAAATGTGTTCAAATTTGGACAAATTTTGTTCAGCGATGAGGCTCATTTCTGGTTGAATGGCTACGTAAATAAGCAAAATTGCCGCATTTGGAGTGAAGAGCAACCAGAAGCCGTTCAAGAACTGCCCATGCATCCCGAAAAATGCACTGTTTGGTGTGGTTTGTACGCTGGTGGAATCATTGGACCGTATTTTTTCAAAGATGCTGTTGGACGCAACGTTACGGTGAATGAACACATTTCGAACCGAACACTGATTTTGGTAATAAAATTCAATGATTTGCAAGCGTTGCTCGTTAGTAAGTCTATTCATGATGAAATGTCAAAGCATACTGAGCATCTTTCTCTTTGACACCATGTCTGAAATCCCACGTGATCTGTCAAATACTAATGCATGAAAATCCTAACCTCAAAAAAATCACCCTTTATATATGACGAGTGTATGTACCTCACGTACCAAATTACAAACAAATGGTAAAAAAACAAGTAAAAGCGTGCTAAGTTCGGCCGGGCCGAATCTTATATACCCTCCACCATGGATCGCATTTGTCGAGTTCTTTTCCCGGCATCTCTTCTTAGGCAAAAAAAGGATATAAGAAAAGATTTGCTCTGTTCTTAGAGCTATATCAAGATATGGTCCGGTTTAGACCACAATTAAATTATATTATGTTGGAGACCTGTGTAAAATGTCAGCCAATTCGAATAAGAATTGCGCCCTTTGTGGGCTCAAGAAGTAAAATAGAGAGATCGATTTATATGGGAGCTGTATCGGGCTATAGACCGATTCAGACCATAATAAGCACGTATGTTATTGGTCATGAGAGAATCCGTCGTATACAAATTTCAGGCAAATTGCGACCTCTAGAGGCTCAAGATGTCAAGATTCCAGATCGGTTTATATGGCAGCTATATCAGGTTATGAACCGATTTGAACCATACTTGGCACAGTTGTTGGATATCATAACAAAATACTACGTGGCAAAATTCATTCAAATTGGATAAGAATTGCGCCCTCTACAGGCTCAAGAAGTCAAGACCCAAGATCGGTTTATATGGCAGCTGTATCAGGTTATGGACCGATTTGAACCATACTTGGCACAGTTGTTGGATATCATAACAAAACACATCGTGCAAAATTTGATTCCAATCGAATAAGAATTGCGCACCTAGAGGCTCAAGAAGTCAAGACCCAAGATCGGTTTATATGGCAGCTATATCAGCTTATAAACCGATTTAAACCATACTTAGCACAGTTGTTGGATATCATAACAAAACACGTAGTGCAAAATTTCATCCCAATCGGATAAGAATTGTGCACTCTAGAGGCTCAAGAAATCAAGACCCAAGATCGGTTTATATGGCAGCTATATCAAAACATGGACCGATATGGCCCACTTACAATACCAACTGACCTACACTGATAAGAAGTATTTGTGCAAAATTTCAAGCGGCTAGCTTTATTGAAAAAAAAACTCAAAAATATAAAAAATATTTGAAAACTTTTATATTATATTTTATCTTTCAAATATACAAGCATACAACTTAAAATATTTTTTAAAATTTACTACAAATTTGTAAATTTTTAACGAATTTAACTAACAGCAGATAAAAATAACTACTACTATTATATATATTAGAGTATCCCATAACAAAAAAAGTGTTTTTTTTTAACGCATACCCTCCATTTTTTTCCTTTGATCTCATTAAGCGAAATACAAAATATTATAACGATCGGTTAACGATACAACTTGCAACAACTGCGTTCAAAATTGGAAAAAGGGCATTTTTTGAGATCCATTGAAGGATTTTATGACTTTGTATTTAATTTGAGCACAAAGTAAACATTTATATGGTTCTTTGTACCTGGTCGAATAATATATACTTTCAAAATGCAAAAAAAAAAAAGTAAAAGCGTACTAAGTTCGGCCGGGCCGAATCTTATATACACTCCACCATGGATCACATTTGTCGAGTTCTTTTCCCGGCATCTCTTCTTAGGCAAAAAACAGATATAAGAAGAGATTTGCTGTGCTATTAGAGCGATACCAAGATATGGTCCGGTTTGGACCACAATTAAATTATATATTGGAGACCTGTGCAAAAAGGCAGCCAATTCGAATAAGAATTGCATCCTTTGGGGGCTCAAGAAGAAAAATAGAGGGATCAATTTACATGGGGGCTGTATCGGGCTATAGACCGATTCAGACCATAATAAATACGTATGTTGATGGTCATGAGAGAATCCGTCGTACAAAATTTCAGGCAAATCGGATAATAATTGCTACCTCTAGAGGCTCAAGAAGTCAAGAACCCAGATTGGTTTATATGACAGCTATATCACGTTATGAACCGATTTGAACCTTATTTGACACTGTTGTTGAAAGTAAGAATAAAATACGTCTTGCAAAATTTCAGCCAAATCGGATAGGAATTGCGCCCTCTAGAGTGCGCAAGAAGCGCAAGAAGTCAAGTCCCCAGACCTGCTTATGTAGCAGCTATATCAGGCTATGGACCGATTTGAACCATACTTGGTACAGTTATTAAACATCATAACAAAACACGTCGTGCAAAATTTCATTTCAATTGGATAAGAATTGCGCACTCTAGAGGCTCAAGAAGTCAAGACGCAAGATCGGTTTATATGGCAGCTATATCAAAACATGGACCGATTTGGCCGTTGTTGGATATCATAACAAAATACTATGTGCAAAATTTCATTCCAATCGGATAAGAATTGCGCTCTCTAGAGTCTCAAGAAGTCAAGATCCAAGATCGGTTTATATGACAGCTATATCAGGTTATGAACCGATTTGAACTATACTTGGCACAGTTGTTGGATATTATAAAAAAACACGTCGTGCAAAATAAGAATTGCGAACTCTAGAGGCTCAAGAAGTCAAGACCCAAGATCGGTTTGTATGTTAGCTATATCAAAACCTGGACCGAGTAGGCCGCTGTTGGATATCATAACAAAATACTACGTGCAAAATTTCACTCCAATCGGATAAGAATTGCGCACTCTAGAGGCTTAAGAAGTCAAGACCCAAGATAGGTTTATATGGCAGCAATATCAAAACATGGACCGATATGGCCCATTTACAATACCAACCGACCTACACTAATAAGAAGTATTTGTGCAGCTTTACGCCTTCGGAAGTTAGCGTGCTTTCGACAGACAGACGGACGGACGGACGGACGGACAGACGGACGGACATGGCTAGATCGATATAAAATGTCGCGATGATCAAGAATATATATACTTTACTAGCTGACCGGGCCCGCTCCGCTGCGCTTTCTTTTACTTTATATGGAACAAAAGTTCCCTTGGAATATTTATTTTTGACAACTAAAGATCTTTTAGTGAAATACCATGCTAACTTGATTAAGAGTTTAACAATATAAGTTCCTTTATCTGAATCCCACATGATCTTTATTGGTCTACGAATTTAAGTTTGGATGTAAGACCAAAATTGTTTTGGTGAGCAAATACGTCTTATTTGGGGGTTGTTATGGTGGTGGGACGTCCGCTAGACAGTTGACCCCTAATGTTGATATCAGATACGTGGTCTACTCCCACTTACCTTAAATTTGAGGCCCATATTTGCATAGTCGGCAAACATGACCGGCTTGGGGGTGTTTTGGGGGATGGGCGGCCACTCAGTGAGATGGCCTTGAAAATATATATCGGATTCGGGTTCCACTTTAAAAACCCTCTTATTTGAGCCTCATATTGCAACAGTCAGAAAATAATTACTATTTGGGTGCTGTTATGGGGGTGGGGTTGCCCCCTTAGACACTTTTCCCGAATATTGATATCAAATTCGTGCCTTACTCCCAACGACCTTTCATTTGGTATGGTCGTAAATTTGTCCCTTTTCGGGATGTTTTTGGTGTTTTTGGTGGATATAAGATTCGTATCCTACATTAAAATACCCCATATTCCCATGGTCAGTAAATAAATCCTGTTTGGGGGATGTTTTGGGAAAGGGGTGGACCGCCAGAAACGTGGTCCCACATTTGGATATTAGATTCTTATTCTACTGGTAAATGCCTTTCATTTGAATCCCATATTGCCATGGTCGGTAAATATGTCCGATTTAGGGGTGTTTTGGGGCTTGGTTTGGTCCCCCTAGCCCTTGGTCCGACAATTGGATATCAGATACATTTTCTTATCCTAAATACCTTTCATTTGAGTCCCATATTGTCGTGATTGGTCTAAATATATGTTTGGTAGGTTTTAGGGTGGGGCAGCCCCCCTTGATACCCCATCCGAAATTCGGGTACTACATGAGAGCGCACAAAATTTCGCTTAAATCGCAACAACCATATCCGAGATCTGTCGTTTCTGAACATTAAGGTAAGAGGGAGGGTTTCCTTGGAATATTTATTTGTGACAATTAAAGATCTTTTAGTGAAATACCATGCTAAATTGACTAACAGTTTAACAATATAAGTGCCTTTATCTGCATCCCATATAATTTTTATTGGTCTACTCATTTATGTTTGGATGTATGGTGTACTCCATTTTTAAATACTTAATTTCAGCCCGATATTCTCATGTTGTCTGATTTAGTGGCGTTTTCGGTGGAGAGGGGGTCTCCCAGATACATGACCCTGAAAAAATATCAGCATCGTGCTCTTCTCTCAAATACCATTTATTTAAACCCCATATTGCCGTTGGCTTAAGAGGAGTTTACAGGATGAGGCGTCCCCCAAACATATGGCCCCACAATAGGTTATCAAATGCGTTTTCTAATCTCAAATACCTTTCATTTGAGCCACATATTGGCATGGTCGAAACATGTTTTCCCTTTGGGGGTGTTTTGGGAAAGCGGTGATGCCCTAAATACATGGTCCTACATTTGGATATTAAATTTGTATTTTACTTCCAAATACCTTTTGAGACCCATATTGCGATGGTCACTAAAAAATTGCTGTTTGTGGAGTATTTTGGGAAAGGGGTAGACCCCCTGAAAATTGGTCCCGAAAGTGGGTATCAATTCTTGCTCTACCCCCCAATACCTTTCATTCAAGCTTCACATTGACATGGTGGGTAAATATTCCCGATTTAGGGGTGTTTTGGGGATTGGGGTGGTCCCCCAAACACTAAGCCCGGAAAATATATCAGCAACGTGCTCTATTCTCATGTATCTATATATCATATATTTGAACCCCATATTGCCATTGTTCTCAAAATTGGATATCAAATTCGTTTTCTAATCTCATTTAAACTCCTTATTGCAAAAGTCAGCAAATATGTCCGGTTTGCGGTATTGGCCCTAAAAACTATAAATATTTTGTTACACTCTCTTTAAGACCAAAATTGTCTTTGTGAGCAAACACTTCCTATTTGGGGGTTGCTATGGTGGTGGGACGTCCGCTAGACAGTTGGCTGTTGATATCAGATACGTGGTCTACTCCCACATACCTTTAATTTGAGCCCCATATTTCCAAAGTCGGCAAACATGACCGGCTTAGGGGGTGTTTTGGGGGATGGGCGGCCATTCAGTGAGTTGGCCTTGAAAATATATGTATGGGATACGTGTTCTACTCTAAAAACCCTCTTATTTGAGCCTCATAGTCAGCAAATTCGTCCTATTTGGGTGGTGTTGTGGAGGTGGGGTGGCCCCATAGACACTTTTTTCGAATATTGATATCACATTTGTGCTTTACTCCCAAAAACCTTCCATTTGAGCCCCATACTGCTATTTTCGGAAATTTGTCCCCTTTGGGGGATGTTTTCGGGGAGAGGCGGCCCCCAAAACACTTTGTCTCATATTTAGATATCAGATTCGACTTCTACACTTAAATACCTTTTATTTAAGCCAAATATTCCCATGGTCAGTTAATAAGTTTTGTTTGGGGGGTGTTTTGGACAAGGGGTAGACCCCCAGAAACGTGGTCCCACATGTGGATATCAGATTCGTATTCTACTCGCAAATACCTTTCATTTGAATCCCATATTGCCATGGTCGGTAAATATGTCCGATTTAGGGGTGTTTTGGGGGTTGGGGTAGTCCCCCTAGCACTTGGGTCGATAATTGGATATCAGATACGTTTTCTTATCCTAAATACCTTTCATTTGAGTCCCATATTGTCGTGATTGGTCAAAATATATGTTTGGTAGGTTTTAGGATGTGGCAGCCCCCCTAGGTACCCCATCCAAAATATTGATACCAAATTTTTATTTTTAGGGTGCTATATATATAAAAAATTTCGCTTAAATCGCACCACCCATCTCCGAGATCTGGCGTTTCTGAAAATTATGGTAAGGGGAGGGTCCGCCCCCCTTCAGATATCAAAAAATGTAGTACCCTATTTTCACCACGAGGTCATTATGCACCATCTGTGAAAATTTCAGGAAAATCGGTTCAGCCGTTTCTGAGTCTATAAGGTACACACAAACATACAAACAAACAAACACAAATTGATTTTTATATATAAGATGGGGTCTCAGATGAATATTTCGAGTAGTTACAAACAGAATGACGAAATTAGTATACCCCCCATCCTATGGTGGAGGGTTTAAAAATGTGGAAGCACTGAGAGCAGTTGACGATACTGCTGAAAGAGCAATTAAAGTTATGACAGACTGAAAACGTTGGGGTTCAGTGGACTGTGAACGAAAGGGTGATAATGGCCTCCTGAAAGATAGAAATTCTTTTTGGAAGTTTGGAAAGTCCAAAACCCTTAAGACTCGAAATGTGTTTTTGGGTTATGTATGTAAAAAAGTAACCTTAATACCAAGTCACAATGACTCAACAAAAAAAAAACGATATATGTTTAGATTTTACGAAGACTGAACTTTATTGCTCTCGAAGTTAAAACGGAATGAACGAGTCTTTCATTTCATAGTCATGACTTCTCAAAATAATGACATTTAGTTTACCATAAAACTAAATTTAGAACTAAAAAGTGTAGTGTTCTCAGTGCCCTCTGTATGTGGCATTATAAAAATGCAGACCTGGAAGTTGTGTGGCACAAACATTACCGGCCCATGTTGCAAGATTGCAAGGTAAAAGTTTTAAATTCAAATATATAATGGTATGAGGTCAAAAAAAAAAAAAAAATAGGAAAATATACAATTCATACGATCTTTGAGTGTTCATAAAATGCTTGAAATTCAATATGCCTTAATACTATAAGGGTTATCTCTAGTCAAAATTTAATAACAATTCAGTTTACTTATAGATTCTAATGTTAATTTTAAATATAATCCAGTTCAATAGTTGTTGCATCAGGTGGTGCATGAGCCAGACAGCACCCAGCCGAAGATAGTATTTGTGGCGACTGGAAGAGAGCCATCACTAGCTAAAAGACCCGGTAATATAATGCGCCCATATATGTCAGATCCAAGTACGATTGAAAACGGCCCCGAGATATAAAATTTTGGATCTGCTAAAGTCAAATTAGCGAATTTTGCAGCAATGGCAGCATCAATGGATCTATTAGGCGTGTCCATTGATATGTGGTTGTTGACTCTCATTGTGGTGTCTAAAACAGTGTGAGAAGAGTGGCGAGATGCTATAGAGACTGCACATATGGACTCCGATCCTAGGACAGTTGTGTTAAGTCGTAACTCTTCAACAAACTGTTTAGATATTTTACTAATGGCGGTGCAAGGATCAATAACTGCGCGGATATGGTGCTTTTTCTTGCCGATCACAACCAGTATTATAGCCGTTGGAAATAGCAAAGTGGCGTTTGGAGTTGCAATAGACGCTATCGTTAGTGATCGCTGGTTAGTTGAACTGGTGTTTGGTGGTTCACCTGCGGGGCTTTTTTCGACCTTTACTGTCCTTGTTTTCTTGCTTCGCAATTTTGGATTATCTATATGCAATAAGGAGTGATGGTCGCCTCCACAAAACCGACATCCTTTAGTTGAAAAACAAGAACTAGATGAGTGTTGATGGGCTAAACAGTTTGGACAGTAGCGGTGAGTCACAACTAATTGCATACGTTGTTTCGCATCCTTTTTTCGGAATACCTTGCATTTACGAAGACCGTGGTTTTGTGAACAGATTCTGCAAGAGTAATAATTTTTGTTTGCCTCGGAACGGCTAAGGCGGGATAAAATAGGTGGCATTCTGTAAGAGTAAACTAAAATATAATAAAGGACAATAATGTAACAAAAGGAAATTGAATAACTAATTTCTAACATGGTGGGAGTACCACGACTTTTACAACAGGCCGAGTTATGGTTCCCCTTTGTGTAGTTATATCGACTACTCGCACTAAATCATCCTTGCCATAATATATCTTCGAAATACGCCCCAATTTCCATTCCTGGGGTGGCAAACAGTCGTCTCTCACAACAACCATAGAACCAATCTGGATATTTGGCTGTGGTCTTTTCCATTTAATGCGCTTGTGAAGCTCTTTAAGATACTCATGTTTCCATCTAATACTGAACTGTTGAGATAATGCCACAACTCTTCGCCAACGATTAACTACAGAAATAGTAGTCTCGGATTCGTCAGGTTCGGCAGGTGAAAGCAAAGGACCCCCAGTAAGGAAATGTCCAGGGGTAAGAGCTAGCAAATCGTCGGGATTTTCGGATAAAGGTGAAATAGGTCGCGAGTTTAAACAGGCTTCGATACGGGAAAGTATAGTAGTGAATTCCTCGAACGTAAATTTATGACATCCTGCCATCTTTCGGAAATGAGCCTTAAAACTTTTCACCCCGGCTTCCCAGAGCCCTCCCATATGAGGAGCTCCTGGTGGAATGAAGTGCCAGGATAAGCGCTGGTAGGAGAATTGGAAAAGTGTCTCGTCCCGCGATCTTTGAAGAAAGTTTTTCGCCACCTCTTTCGATGCTCCAACAAATGTTTTGCCATTGTCGGAAAAGATCTTTAAGGGACACCCACGTCTGGAAGAAAAACGGTGAAAGGCCGCTAGAAAGGCTGAAGTGGTCAAGGAACTTGTGAGCTCCAAGTGGATAGCACGTGTAGCGAAACAAACGAATAAACATACGTATCCCTTTGTTATAGTACAGGATCGCGCCGAGTAGTTTTTTATGTCGAACGGACCTGCAAAGTCAATACCAGTATTCGTGAATGGTCGACTGAGCGTGGTACGTTCTGGAGGAAGGGTTCCCATCAGCTGCGTTCTAAGCTTGTGTTTGGAAATTACACAAATCTTGCAATTGTGAACACAGGCCTTTATAAGAATTTTCGCCTTTGGAATCCAGAACTGGAGACGCAACATTCGTAGCATTAAACTGTTGCCTCCATGCAATGTAATGCAATGTATGAACAGTATCAGCAATCGGGAGAAGGTACCGTGATACGGCAGGATAATAGGATAACGCTCATTATAAGTGAGGCTCTCGGAATGGGCTATGCGACTACATATTCTTAAGAGGCCTTTAGGATCACAAAAGGGGTTCAAAGTCAATAAGGAACTGGTGGACGTAATTTGCTCCCCATTTGACAATGCCTTATATTCAGTTGGATAAAATAATTTTTGTGACAAGACAATTAAACGATCTCGAACATCCTGGATTTCGTCATTGGTCAGCGAATGAGTTCGTGAAGTTATATCGGCTGAAGCACGGCAATTAGAAATAAAACGGTATACATATGCCATCACTCTAAGAGCTCTTCCCAGCGAAGAAAACCTATCCAGAGGATCTTGGTAGTTTTGGAAGTAAGTAAAGTGGCTGTGAATAGTCTTAGCTTCCAATAGTGTCTCATCTATTGGCAAACCATTCTTAATTGGCCAAAGGCTCGATGGATGCCTAAGCCACAGAGGACCAAACCACCAAAGGTTATTCTGAATTAACTCATCGGGAAACACTCCACGGGAAGCCAAATCCGCAGGATTCTGCCTTGATTCAACATGGCCCCAGTGGTCCACTGGTACTACCTCACATATTTTTGAAACACGGTTAGCCACAAAAGTCTTCCATTGGAACGCTGGTTTCATTAACCAGGCAAGGACTATCGTTGAATCTGTCCAACAGAAAACCTTGCAATTTGGAATGGACGGCAGAATCGATTCAATGGCCTCCGCCAGTAAGGCCGCGCCACAAAGTTCGAGTCTAGGAATTGAAATTGTCTTCAATGGTGCCACCCTCGATTTTGACATAAGGAGGTGTGTGACAATTTCACCGCTGGGAGCCGCGACTCGAACATAAATGGCTATTGCGTACGCCTTTTCAGAGGCGTCACAGAAGCCATGGAGTTCCATATCGCTTTCAGGAGTGAAATGTATCCAGCGAGGAATTCGTATATCTCCAATCCTAGAATAATTCCCCAAGAATGAATGCCATGCTGCAAGTAAATTCGGAGGAAGGGGATCATCCCACCCGACTTTGGATAACCAAACATCCCGCATTAGAAGTTTTGCGAGAACTATGAAGGGGCATAGCCACCCAGCTGGGTCGAATAGTTTCGATATATTGGAAAGAATATTCCTCTTAGTGGGATCGGAATTTGCGTCTAATTGCCCGGCTACGAAATAAAAATCATCAAGTTTCGCGTTCCAACGAACACCCAGAGTCTTGGCCTTACTTGAATCTTCAAACTCAAGAAATTCGGAATTCAGAAGATGGTCCTTTGGAATGGATTTTAGGAACTCCTTAGAGTTAGAAGTCCATTTTCTCAATAAAAAACCGGCTGTCCCCAAGGCCGAAATGAGTTCCTTCTGGGTCTTAGTTGCGGACAAAATATCATGACTCCCCCCAAGAACATCGTCGACGTACATCGACGATTCCAAAATCTCGCTTGCAAGCGGATATTGAAGCCTTACGTCTGTAGCCAGTTGCTGAATTGTGCGTAGAGCCAAGAATGGGGCACAATTTACCCCAAACGTAACCGTTTGTAGCTCAAATTCTTCGATTTCATCGTAAGGGGACTTTCGGTAGAGAATTCTCTGGAATGTAGTGTGTTTCGGATGGACACAAATCTGGCGATACATTTTTTCAATATCGCTATTGAAAACCACTTTATAAAATCGCCACTGGAGTAATAAAGTGCACAGATCTTTCTGCAAAGATGGACCAGGGTGGAGGACGTCGTTCAAACTCATACCATTAGAGGTAGGGTTTGACGCGTTGAACACTACACGAACTTTTGTAGTAACGCTATTTGGACGAACAACAGCATGGTGTGGCAAGTAGTGAAAATTGGATTTGGGAGTGAAATCAATGTCCCTTACCCTCTTCATATGGCCTAATTCAATATACTCTGCCAGAACCGCATCGTACTGCCTCTTGAGCTCAATATCTCTGAGAAGCCGATTCTCATTTCTTATATACTGAGAAAGAGCTATCTTTTGGGACTGCCCGAGTTGAATACCGGAAGGAAATTCGGGTTTAAATGGCAGCGTAACAATATACCGGCCTGCCTCGTTTCTGGTGGTGGTTTCCACGAACATGTCCTCACAATACTTGTCCATATCGGAAATAGGTTTAACCCTAGGGAGGTCCTCCAGTTCCCAGAATTTGGAAACTAGTTCATCTAAGGCGATATCATCTGGAAGTGAAACAGTAGTGCGGAAGACTGAAATAGGCTCTTTTGGAATGGGACCGGTCAGAATCCAACCAAATACTGTTTCTTGGGCCAAAAGAGACCCACAAACTGGATTAATAATGCCATTTAACATGACCTGCGGAATCAGATCTGCCCCTATCAAAATGTCAATATACGATGACCGATAAAACTCAGGGTCTGCCAGGTGGATGTCAGGAAGTGTGGAAAACATTTCCTCGGATACAGAAAAAGTAGGCAGTGAGGATGTTAGCTTAGGAATGACCATAATGGGAGCCTCCAGGTCAAAACCTGAAGTCATTGGAGAAGTGATTTGAAGCATACATATTTTCTGAGCCTTCGCAGAGAGGGTGCCATTAAGGCCGGATATATGAGCCATAAATTTGCGTGCTTTTAGTTTAAGCAAGTTGAAAAGGTGTTCTGACAGGAAAGACGCTTCCGACCCAGAATCGAAAAGTGCTCGTGCCTTGAAAATCTCCCCATTATGTCGGATACCAACCATGGCCGTTCCCAACAGCACGGTCTTGCTGTTGGCTGCGAAACAAGACTGTATGGGAACAATGGAATCACCATTGGAAGTGGACTGTATCGATTTCTGATCAGTTTCGGGAATTTCCATTTCCTCATTGCAGTCTTGATGCAGTAGAGTGTTGTGCCTCCTGTTGCATTTTTGGCAGTTAAATGCACTTTTACAGTCTTTGACAAGATGTCCCTTAGAAAAACAATTAAGGCATAATTTTAACTGCTTCACGGTTGTCAGTCTATCGGCGTAGGTCATATTATGGAATTTCGAACACAATCTTATGGTGTGGTTTTCATTGGGGCATAACTTACAATTTGGAATGACAACACCATTTCGATACGAATTCACTCTTTTGGAGGAGCTATTCTTTGGCATTGATTTGCCAACGTTCTCGTTCTTGGAATTTGATATCGATTGAGAAGTGCTGGGAAAACCGAAATCCCTCACCGTCTCCAATGTCTGAAATCGACATGTCAAGAAGGAATCAAGTTCTGTCCAAGATGGAAAGTCACTTTTATTCTTGACTGATTGCTCCCACAGGGACAATGTGATCTCAGGCAAACGCATGGAACAAACATACACAAAAATGGGGTTCCAACTCTTGATATCTATACTATAGAGCTTTAGTGAAGCTATAATCCCATTTATAGTACTTTGAATCTGCTTTATGGACTCGCTTGATTCAACGGTAATTCCTGGCAAATTAAAAAGGGTCTTAAGTTGGCTGTTCAGTAGTAAACGTTTGTTGTCGAATCTAACCTCCAACGCCCTCCATGCTAACTCAAATCCCTCATTCGTGAGAGGTGCCTTTCGAACTATTTCCCTGGCTTCACCGCGAGTCTTGGAATTCAAGTGAAATAATTTTTCGACAGGGGAGAGCCTCGTGTTATTGATGTATAAGGCAGTAAAAAGGTCGCGAAACGATGGCCAGGAGAGGTAATCCCCGTGAAAGAGGTCGGTGTCACAAGGAGGTAGGTTTACATTCGGACTCGAAGAGAATTCCAACCGCGTTGGATTGGGGGGAGAAACAGCAGCGGACCTTTTGGATTCTATAACCTCACTTATTTTAGCTATGCCATGAACGTAAGTTCGATAAGTGGTCTGATACCGCGCTTTCAGGGTTTCTATGTCCCTCTTATCGTCAGCAGCGGCTAACTCAGCCAAGCTAGCCTCATACTTTGGTTTAACTCTCTGCCATATTTCCCTCAACTCGTCCCGATGAACCTCCAAGGAGTGGATCGCGGACTGGTGCAGAAGTTCGCTTTCGAGTTCTGCATTGAACTCGATTAAAGCATCGGATATTTGGATAAAGTTTGATAGGGCCATTCTGTTCTATCAAAAATCTTTCGCTAGCAACGGATGTCAAAAAAAAAAGGAAAATTCGATGCAAATTATACGGGCCACTACTACAAAGGAAATTTCTACCAGAATCGATGTTCTGAAGGAAGTGAGTGGATCCCAAGAGGGCAAACCGAACAAAGGTGATCCAAAAAAAAAGCTAATCTCCACGTCTAAGAACTCTAAAACGTCCAAACAATAGCTATATAGCCAACTATGAAGAACACAGTATGTAGTACTATTCACTCCACTAAAAATTGTCTGCAATGTAATTCGTATCAGAAACAAGGAATTAAAAATTTGATTCTAATTGTTATTTCACTTTGAAAAAATAAAACGAAATATCGGAAACTTAATGCACAAAGGACAGTCTGGTTAATATACGACTTTGGAATTGTCGTACTTACTAATGCACCGAAGAGGAATCAAAAAATTTGTTTGGTTGTATCCACTAGAATAGACTGCAGCATCAAAAATATCAATTATAAACACTTTTATCCAACACAATTATTTCTTTCACCTGGCCCTTTGATTTCTCTTCTCAATTGTGTGGTTTCATCGAATTTTTCTAAAGTTGCTTTATCAATTAGCGAAATGCTGTTCTTCTTCTTCCACTATTCTATTTAAATAGTCTCAATTATCAAAATTATTCAATTGTCTACTATTTCTTTACCAGCAAACTGCTCACTACTCACGTGGACTTTCTAAAACAGTAACAGCAATACCAAATGCACTAAATGTTTGTCCAAATTTGACAATTCGGTTATATTTCAATCGCTCAATCTTTTTTCTCTTCGAATAATATGAAATTTTAATAAATTTAACATCCAAATATTCATTTAATTCCTTTATTTATTTCGATGGCATCAAGTCAAAATGAAATTTTATAAAATCTATCACATGCTCGTCTACACTATATGTTATCACACTTAGTTTGGAAATTTCAACGAATAAGACGAAAAGGCAAAAAATCATCAACATTCGAGCGACCTGATGTGGGAGACAACGTGTAGCTTAGCTTTGGTTAAGCTACAAAATCTAGTTCTTGACGGAGGGATTGTAGTATGGTGAGAAAAAATTATAAAACTGGTACTGGTACTGCTTGTGGTTCTCTCGTGTAGTCAGCGAATAAAGAAACAACAAGGGATGGGTAGTCTGTAGGTACCTACAACTTTTATCAAAAAGGAATGAAAATCAACGTGGATGATTGATTCTGTGGTGATCGATTGGAATATGGATAGGAAAAAATATGATGTAAAGAGTATTTTTTTTGTTGTTGCTTGTTTTTTAATAACCACTATGATGAACACGAATGTACCATATACGACAAAAAAACTGTCAAGTAGAGCCTTTGGAGACCATTAAGTGTAATTACTGTGCTTTGTCTTCTTATAAATCAAGATCAAAGTTTATGTGTTTAAGAGGATTGAAATTGAAATAAGCAAAATAATTTGACACACTTGATAAGGAGATTGGTTTGAAATGTGTGAACCAATTCAGCGAATTTTTTTGAAGTTGTAATTGCCAGAAGTTTAAGCAAAATATTATAAGCAAGCAAACGAAAGAATTTAGTATCAATTTCTTGGAAAAAATTGAACTTACAATGAAATTGAAATCACTTTCACGGAAATGAATTTTTGTGTAATTGACCTTCACAAAAAAAGAATGTTGCTCGTACTTTCTAAACTTATGTAGGAAGAAATTTTGTACGACAATGGCATGTAGGTTACCTGGTTTTCCTTGTGAACTGCAGGGATTGATTTGGATGATTTTCCAGATTTCACGTCTTTTAGGTTAGCCAAAATCCGGGTTGAAGGATCATGAAAACGATGGGGTTCAGTGGACTGTGAACGAAAGGGTGATAATGGCCTCCTGAAAGATAGAAATTCTTTTTGGAAGTTTGGAAAGTCCAAAACCCTTAAGACTCGAAATGTGTTTTTGGGTTATGTATGTAAAAAAGTAACCTTAATACCAAGTCACAATGACTCAACAAAAAAAAAAACGATATATGTTTAGATTTTACGAAGACTGAACTTTATTGCTCTCGAAGTTAAAACGGAATGAACGAGTCTTTCATTTCATAGTCATGACTTCTCAAAATAATGACATTTAGTTTACCATAAAACTAAATTTAGAACTAAAAAGTGTAGTGTTCTCAGTGCCCTCTGTATGTGGCATTATAAAAATGCAGACCTGGAAGTTGTGTGGCACAAACACAGACTTTCCTGGTTTAGTTATGGTTGAAGGAACAGAAGCAGTTCTTATTACGTTGTGTGTAGGATCTCCGGAAGATATATCCTGATTGTGAGAAGAAAGCACCAACAAAATGTTATAAATAGTGTTACATTATTTTTATTTATATATTTTTATATGATAACTACAAAAAAAAAATAAATTTGTATACCCTCCACCATAGGATGGGGGATATACTAATTTCGTCATTCTGTTTGTAACTAGTGTAGGTCGGTTGGTCGGTTGGTATTGTAAATGGGCCATATCGGTCCATGTTTTGATATAGCTGCCATATAAACAGATCTTGGGTCTTGACTTCCTTAGCCTCTAGAGTGCGCAATTCTTATACGATTGGAATTAAATTTTGCACGACGTGTTTTGTTATGATATCCAACAACTTTGTCAAATAAGGTTCAAATCGGTTCATAACCTAATATAGCTGTCATATAAACCGTTATTGGATCTTGACTTCTTGAGCCTCTAGAGGTCGCAATTATTTGCCTGAAACTTTGTACGACGGATCCTCTCATGACCATCAACATACGTGTTTATTATGGTCTGAATCGGTCTATGGCCCGATAGAGCTCCCATATAAATCGATCCCTCTATTTTACTTCTTGAGCACCCAAAGGGTGCAATTCTTATTCGAATTGGCTAACATTTTACACAGGTCTCCATATCTTGATATCGCTCTTATAGCAGAGCAAATCTTTTCTTATATCATGTTTTGCCTAAGAAGAGATGCCGGGAAAAGAACTCGATAAATGCGATCCATGGTGGAGGGTATATAAGATTCGGCCCGGCCGAACTTAACACGTTTATACTTGTTTATCAAAATATCGGTAGATTGTTATAGTTACGGGCGATACGTATATGTCGGAGCTATATGCGCATCTGAACCGATTTTGATAAAATTGAGCGGAGGTGTGAAGACATCTAATGAAACAATCGTTACCATATTTAGTGAAAATCGAAGGAGTATTTCTGATGGATAGTATACTACTCCATTCAAAACTTCGTGGAATTCGGTTAAAACTTGAGGCCACTACGACCATTTAAGTGAAAATCGGGCGACATATAAATATGACAGCTAAATCTGAACCGATTTTTAACAAAATTCATAGCGTGTGTCCCTTTGAACATTTAAAAGCGTGCTAAGTTCGGCCGGGCCGAATCTCGGGAACCCACAACCATGGATTCCGCTAAAAATTTATACAAAATAAATTTAATTGAAGGGCATAACTTTATTCAACATATAAAAACTTCTTTCAAACCAGCAAAAATATCGGCTCGTCAGGGCTCAAGAAGTCAAATCGGGAGATCGGTTTATATGGGAGCTATATCAGGTTATTGACCGATTTGGACCGTCATTAGCATAGTACTTGGAAGTCATAACCGTACATGCAAAATTTCAACAAAATCATACGAAAATTGTGGCTTGTATAGGGGAGCTATATTAGGTTATGAACCGATTCGGACCGTACTTAGCACAGTTGTTAAGTCTTAACAGAACACTGCATGAAAAATTTCAGATAAATCAAACAAAAATTTTTTCCAGGGGCTCAAGAAGTCAAACCGGGAGATGGATTTATATGGGAGCTAGGGACGTAGCCAGGAATTTATTTTGTAGGGCACACTCCACATTTTTTCAAAATCGGAAATTGTCAAAATTCTTGTTACTATGAAAATGGTTAAGAAACCTATATTTTTATACCCACCACTGAAGGATGGGGGTATATTCATTTTGTCATTCCGATTGCAACACATCGAAAAATTCATTTCCGACCCTATATATATATATAACTTATATATATTCTTGATCAGCGTAAAAATCTAAGACGATCTAGAAAGTCTGTCTGTTGAAATCACGCTACAGTCTTTACAAATGGAGATATTGAGCTGAAATTTTGCACAGAGTCGTTTTTTGTCCATTAGAAGGTTAAGATGGGAAACATCGGAAATATCTTGATATAACCCCCATATAGACCGATCCTGCCATTTAGGGTCTCAGACCAATAAAAGCCGCATTTATTATCCAATTTTGCTGAAATTTTGGACAGTGAGTTATGTTAGGCGCATTGATATCCCTCGTCAATTTGGTTCAGATCGGCCCAGATTTGGTTATAGCTGCCATATAGACCGATCTCTCGATTTGAGGTTTTGGGCCCATAAAAGGCGCATTTATTGACCCATGTCGCCAAAATTTGGGACAGTGAGTTAAGTTAAGCCCCTCGAAATAATTCTGCAATATGGCACATATCGGTTTAGATTTGAATATAGCTGCCATATAGACCGATCTCTCGATTTGACTACTTGATCCCTTACAAGCCACAATTTTTGTATGATTTTGCTGAAATTTTGCATGTACGTTTATGACTTCCAAGTACTATGCTAATTACGGTCCAAATCGGTCAATAACCTGATATAGCTCCCATATAAACCGATCTCCCGATTTGACTTCTTGAGCCCTGACGAGCCGATGCATTTATTGTCCGATGTCGCAGTGTTAGGTTAAGCCCTTCGACTTCCTTTTGCAATATGGCTCAGATCAGCCCAGATTTGAATATAGTTGCCATATAGACCGATCTCTCGATTTAAAGTTTCGGCCGCATAAAAGGCGCATTTATAATCCGATTTCAATGAAATTTGACACAGTGACTTATGTTAGGCTTTTCGAAATCCGTGTCGTATATAGTTCAGATCGGTTTATTTTTAAATATAGCTACTAAAAAGATCACTATTTTGTTATACACAGTTGAACAATGATTTGTACTTATAAGTATTTGGTCCAAATCGGAACATATTTCGATATAACTGCTATGGGACATAAGGTGTGCAATTTTCACCGGATTTTAATGAAAGATGGTTTACGTATATATCCGAGGTGGTGGGTATCCAAAGTTTGGCCCAGCCAAACTTAACGCATTTTTACTTGTTTTCTTTTTTTTTGAAAATTGTGGTAGCTGTTGGGTGCAAGAACTGACACATCGCCGGTAACATTTGGTCATAAAATCAGAACTGAGTTTTACACTGATTGTCAACGTAGTGCAAATATCTTATAGAAGTTGTATTAATGATTCTATCTCAAGTAAGAAGCTCTTCACAGGCTACCCCAAAGACTACACGTCTAGATTCGGAAATCGCACCGCAGTCAACCAAAAGGCTGCGGTCACCTGGAGGGCATCCCATGCCTAAAAGAACTAGAGCGACCACAATTAAATTATATGTTGGAGACCTGTGTAAAATTTCAGCCAATTCGTATAAGAATTGCGCCCATTGGGGCTCACGAAGTAAAATAGAGCGAACGATTTATATGGGATCTATATCGGGCTATAGACCGATTCAGAACATAATAAACACGTTTGTTGATGGTCATGAGAAGATCCGTCGTACAAAATTTCAGCCAAATCGGATAAGAATTGTGCCCTCTAGAGGCTCAAGAAGTCAAGACCCAAGATCGGTTTATATGGCAGCTATATCACGTTATGGACCGATTTAAATCATACTTGGCACAGTTGTTGGCTATCATAACAAAACACGAAATTCCATTCCAATCGGATAAAAATTGTGCCCTCTAGAGACTCAAGAAGTCAAGACCCAAGATCGGTTTATATGGCAGCTATATAAGGTTACGGACCGATTTAAATCATACTTGGCACAGTTGTTGGGTATTATAACGAAACACGTCGTGCGAAATTCCATTCCAATCGGATAAGAATTGCGCCCTCTAGAGGGTCAAGAAGTCAAGACCCAAGATCGGTTTATATGGCAGCTATATCAGGTTATGGACCGATTTGAACCATACTTGGCACAGTTGTTGGATATCATAACAAAACACGTCGTGCAAAATTTCATTTCAATCGGATAAGAATTGCGCACTCTAGAGCCTCAAGAAGTCATGACCCAAGATCGGTTTATATGGCAACTATATCAGGTTATGAACCGATTTGAACCATACTTGGCACAGTTGTTGGATATCGTAACAAAACACGTCGTGCAAAATTTCATTCTGATCGGATAAGAATTGCGCACGCTAGAGGCTCAAGAAGTCAAGACCCAAGATCGGTTTATATGGCAGCTATATCAAAACATGGACCGATATGGCCCATTTACAATACCAACCGACCTACACTAATAAGAAGTATTTGTGGAAAATTTCAAGCGGCTAGCTTTACTCCTTCGGAAGTTAGCGTGCTTTCGACAGACAGACGGACGGACGAACGGACGGACAGACGGACGGACATGGCTAGATCGACATAAAATGTCGCGACGATCAAGAATATATATACTTTATGGGGTCTTAGACGAATATTTCCTGTAGTTACAAACAGAATGACGAAATTAGTATACCCCCATCTTATGGTGGAGGGTATAAAAATAGGTGTTTAATAAAAATTCGAGGTTTTTGGCTAGTCGCTTAACGATTGCCTAAGGGACATATTGAGTAAAAGCTCCCCATGCTCCCCAACATCACTCGTGCTGCAAATGTGCGTAATTTGATGATGTCTAATGCCGCATCTGCCGACACCAGTGGGAGTACAAAAAAACTATAGTAGTCGAGGTTGTTGAGAACATGAGTTTAAGGCCTTGGTTTATTCAGTTGGTAGTTCTTTAATTTAAAAGTATTCCAATGGCGGGAATTGGGCATAAGCTACACACAGCATTTGGCATAGGTGAGGTCGAACCAGGTAGGAAAGGGGTAGAGATGATTGTTCCAATAGGAGTTTTTGCCACTAATACCCTTGATACTGGAGTTAAAAAAAATTAAACAAATTACCTTTTTATATGATTTTCACAATGCCACTTTCTCTACTAACCTTGATAATGATTTCAATGGGTATATCCATGTAAATGTCTCTGGTAGAAGTCCTGGTGGCAACAAGAACAAGCGGAATCACGCTACCCTGTGGGCAGCGTAAATCATGTAGGTATAAAAATGTGTTCGTACCACGGATTCTGAGTATAAGCAACAGATTGCAAATATCGCAAACCATAAATAAAATTATCGTTTATTCGGTTACAATAGAAATAATGGAACCGTTTTATAGCACGGCGTTTGGTGTAGAAAAATTTGAAAAATTCTCACTCTCAACTGATGTGATTATCACTTTACGTACAGATTATTTTTTCAAAAGCACTTCGATGCAAACTCTTCGGACGTCTATTGAAAAAGGAAGTTAGTGACTAAAATTTGCTGTTCGCCACCTCAAATCTTGGTCAAATTGACATTTCTGCCAACAAAAAATCGATAAATTAACCAATCATGTTGTCACCTTAAGGCTGATGAGCCAAAGTTGCAACATTAGGTATTTCACCCGGTGACTATTGTACGCAGAGATTATTTGCATATCGGATATATATATATTGGATATCCCATGAATAAAAGGTGTTTGAATCGTGAAAAAAAAAAAAAAAAATAATTTAAAAAAAAAGTCTAAGTGATTTTGCATTTCATATCTAATTAACATTTTTCCATTACCTTCTGTCTGACACACAGATATGTTTGACAAACATTAGCCAAGCACAAAACAATCTATGCTGTCATGTTATAAGCAACGGAACATCAGATCAAAATAAAAAGATAAAAATTTCGACTTGCTTTTGATCTTTTGATTCATAACTGTGACAGTTATACGATTTACTATTGATCTTTTTTCGTAAACATAGATGTACAGACAATCAAAAGCAATTTAACCAAAATTTACCAAACGTTTCTGTGCATACTTTAATAAAATTTTTGACAAGAAAATACAAAAAAAAAAAATTATAACTGATTGAGAAACATAATCATCTGAAGACGTTAATGCAAAATGTATCTAAATGAAGGAATTTGAAAGCAAATGGAAAACTATGGAAATTATTGGAGTACACAAAAAAAAAAACTACTTGGTGGATACTATGGAAGACGATAAGATGATGGACTATAAAAAAAACAATGGCATGCATAACTAAAAGAAGTAAAAGCGTGCTAAGTTCGGCCGGGCCGAATCTTATATACCCTCCACCATGGATCGCATTTGTCGAGTTCTTTTCCCGGCATCTCTTCTTAGGCAAAAAAGGATATAAGAAAAGAGTTGCTCTGCTATTAAAACGATATCAAGATATGGTCCGGTTCGGACCACAATCAAATTATATGTTGGAGACCTGTGTAAAATTTCAGCCAATTCGTATAAGAATTGCGCCCATTGGGACTCACGAAGTAAAATAGAGAGAACGATTTATATGGCATCTGTATCGGGCTATAGACCGATTCAGACCACAATAAACACGTTTGTTGATGGTCATGAGAGGATCCATCGTACAAAATTTCAGGCATATCGGATAATAATTGCGACCTCTAGGGGTCAAGAAGTCAAGATCCCAGATCGGTTTATATGGCAGCTATATCAGGTTATGAACCGATTTGAACCTTATTTGACACAGTTGTTGAAAGTAAAAATAAAATACGTCATGCAAAATTTCAGCCAAATCGGATAGGAATTGCGCCCTCCAGAAGCTCAAGAAATCAAATCCCCAGATCTGTTTATATGACAGCTATATCAGGTTATGAACCGATTTAAACCATACTTGGCACAGTTGTTGGATATCATAACGAAATACTTCGTGCAAAAATTCATTCAAATCGGATAAGAATTGTGCCCTCTAGAGGGTCAAAAAGTCAAGACCCAAGATCGGTTTATATGGTAGCTATATCAGGTTATGGACCGATTTGAACCATACATGGCACAGTTGTTGGGTATCATAACAAAACACGACGTGCGAAATTTTATTCCAATCAGATAAGAATTGCGCCCTCTAGAGGGTCAAGAAGTCAAGACCCAAGATCGGTTTATATGGTAGCTATATCAGGTTATGAACCGATTTGAACCATACTTGGCACTGTTGTTGAATATCATAACAAAACACTTCGTGCAAAATTTCATCCCAATCGGATAAGAATTGCGCACGCTAGAGGCTCAAGAAGTCAAGACCCAAGATCGGTTTATATGGCAGCTATATCAAAACATGGACCGATATGGCCCATTTACAATACCAACCGACCTACACTAATAAGAAGTATTTGTGCAAAATTTCAAGCGGCTAGCTTTACTCCTTCGAAAGTTAGCGTGCTTTCGACAGACAGACGGACGGACGGACGGACGGACAGACGGACGGACATGGCTAGATCGACATAAAATTTCACGACGATCAAGAATATATATACTTTATGGGGTCTCAGACGAATATTTCGAGTAGTTACAAACAGAATGACGAAATTAGTATACCCCCCATCTTATGGTGGAGGGTATAAAAAAAGCTATGGATAAAGGCAAAGCAGACGCTATAGAAACAATCGGTCCCGAAGGTAAAAATAAACGTAGTGGACAATTGGTAAATATCATGAAATTCCTAGTGATCGTAAAAACTATTTTCTGTGGTACATGGTACACTGATGTTCAGTTATGGCTTTCCCATAAAAATCTGCCTTGGTATCTAGAGACTGTATGGTGTAGGGAAATGTACACTACAGGATTTAAACTGCTCAAAGGTATGGGGAATGGGATACACAGAGCCTGTATTCTTGAGTAGTTTTGAATTTTTCTTTTTCCATCACTAAGCACTGAAGATTTAGTAGCAGCCAAGTCTCATTACTGGCTGGAATCCCTTCACATGGTACACGATTAAGAAATGCCGCCTTCAGACCTTAAGCCGCTGGTTGTGCTAATGCACATCACCAGATATGACGAAGTTCGGATGTTAACGAAAGGGGATGAGCTGCTTATCGAATATATTATAAGTTTCAATCTGGCGATTTGTAATAAAGGGGATAAACCGATCTTTATTCTAGGAACAGGCAGGAGATACTAGATAGTTCCTTTGTATCGGAGGATATAAGTGGCAGAATATGCGACTGGGAAGTGTTGGATGACCACAGCTTCTCTGACCATCTTTATATTAGTTTCAGCCTTGGAGAAAATATTGCAGTAGTGATCCTCGGCTAAACAGAAAAAAAAACGGATGGTTTGTTTGTGAATCACAGTCGCTCTGAGGACAACACCATCTGATGCACTCAATTTAATGCCACATCAAAGCCTCTGGAGATTTTTGCTAGACAAATTGCAGCGACCACTACCGTGAGGTTAAGGGAGCTTTCTCATTGGTCATGTGGCTGCTACGGACACTGTTTTATCCTTGATACAATATCCGATATTCCAGGCAGTGTGGATTACACCCTACCTGAGCAGCTTTTTGAAAAAAAAAGCCAGCCCATTTGGATAAATATTGAGACTGACAGGGAATTTAGTGGAAGGACCATAGTATATGGGAGCTATGTCCAAATCTGAACTGGTATATCCCATTTCTACAATATACAACGATGAGAAATGTCTGTATACTTTACTACTATTTCAGACGAAAAGCTTCCTTGTGTGGAACGCTATCGTGATTTCAACAGACAGACGAACATGGCTAGATCGACTCAATATGCCGATATTACCAAGAACCGATTCCTATGCCCTCGTTCTATGGTGGTTGGTATGATAGATGAATATCTATTTGCAGTGATATGTATCATTTACCCTATTAAAAACCTATATATTTGACAATCTTTTTTGTGGACCTTTTCACAAAATTTTTTTTTAGAACACCTTTAACTTCCTAAATAGTTCCATAAACCTTAAATGATATTATTCCTAACTGAATCTTCCGACATATTTCACAACATTCGAAAATTTTCCATTTATTTCCCGGATTCCTGTTCAAATGTATCCTTTGGCCATCCATGTGTCTGTGCTTTTTTTAGAGTGATAGAAATTTAACTTAAACCAAATAAAAAGTCATTGTATACCCATCATTTCAGATACATGTAAATTAGACCTTCCCATCCTAAAAAGGAGATTTTTTTCCAAAAAGAGAAACATATAACGTTTTTTTCTTTTGGTCCTGATAAACGAAATACGAAATATCATGACGATCGATTAACAATAACTTGTGCCTCAACGGCATTTACAATTGGAAAAAGTGAATTTTTTGGGATCCATTGGAGGATGTTACATCTTAAAATGTAATATGAACACAAAGTAAACATTTATATGGCACTTATTGTTACACCTCGATCCACAACCTTGGCAGTCAATTGTGTATCGATCGTTTGAGAAATACTTCCTAGTTCGATCTAGCCATGTCTGTAAGGGCGTGAATCCGCCTGTTTGTTTGTCCGCGTTTTGTAATCAATGTACAGGAGGGATTTGTTATTCAGTCATTACGAAGTTTTGCACACATCACTTTTGTAGCCTAGGGACGTGAAAATTGGTTCAGATTTAGATTTATTTCCCATATGTATGTCGCCCGATATCTTTCGGGATTTATTGAGATTTTCGATCTAATACTAAGACAAACACTTTAGCCAAGACAAGAGTTAAGAACTCCGTAGAACATCGCAAAAGCATTCGAACGCTCCTTCAGGTAGTTTTAGCCTTGTAATAGTGAAAATTTTCCGTGAAAATATTGATAAATGACTATGAACAACTGGAAATGGTAATTTATCAATATTTTCTCTAAAAATTTGCACTTTAACAAGGGCAATACTGCCTGATGGAGCATTCTAATTCTTTTGCAATGCACTACAGAGCTGTTAATTGTTGTCTTAGCTACAATTTTTGTCCTAGTATTGGATCAATTGGAAAATTACAATGGTTTGGGTGTTATAGCCAAAAGTCTGAGAAAAAACTGCAAGTAAAAATGTGGAGGTTCGATTTTCACCGTAGAAATCAGAAATGCGAAGGGTCCATTAAGATTTTTGTCCTTCCATACTTGTATATATATATGTACATATATATATACATATATATATATATATATATATATATATATATATATATATATATATATATATATATATATATATATATATATATATATATATATATATATATATATATTTATTTATATACAAGTATGGAAGGACAAAAATCTTAATGGACCCTTCGCATTTCTGATTTCTACGGTGAAAAACAAAGAAAAATATGCAAACAAGCAAGAACAAAAAAGGCAAAAACATTCCCAACGAGTTTAGATATCGTTCAGAATACCTTTCGAAGTTTCGGGAAAAATTTCTACCGGTAAGAAAATGTGCCCCAAAAAAGCAAGCACAAAAAAATCCGACACAGTGTCCAGAATTCCGAACGAATTCCATCAGAATGTCGGAACAAAAAATCTTTACGGTACAAACAAATAAGTATGTGAAAAAGAAGCACAGAAAGACAAAAACATCCGACACAGAGTTCAGACATCGTTCTGAATTTCTACCGAAATGTCGGAAGTAAAATTAAAAACAAGTAAAAGCGTGATAAGTTAGTCCGGGCTGAATCTAAGGAATCCACAACCATGGATTTTGCAAAAAAATTATAAAAATTATAAATTTTGTGAAGGGCATAATCTTATTCTACATATCAAACTTCTGTCTAACCAACAAAAATTAAAGTCCTAGGAACCGAGCAAGGATTATCGAGAGACCGGTTTACATAAGAGCTTTATCAGATTCTTCAACGATTTGGACCGTACTTGGAACAATTGTTGGAAGTCATAACAGAACACTATTTGCAAAATTTCAGGCAAAGTCAAATCAGGAGATCGGCTTATATGGGAGCTATATCCAAATCTGAACCGCTTTGGCCTATTTGCAATTCCCAACGACCTACATCAATGTAAGCTATCTGTGCAAAATTTCTAGCGGCTAACTTTACGTGTTTAACAGCTATCGTGATTTCGACAGACGGACGGGCGAACGGACATAGCTAGATCGATTCAGAATGTCGAGACCATCAAGAATATATATGCTTTATGGGGTCCTAGATCAATATTTCGAGGTGTTACAAATAGAATGACTAAGTTAGTATACCCCATCCTGTGGTGGTGGGTATAAAAAAAGGACACGACATGACTTTCAGACATCGATCAGAATTCTTCCAGAACTGTCGGAAGAAAATTCCTACAGACAGTCTAGAAAAAGATAAAAAAGAAGTAAAAGCGTGCTAAATTCGGCCGGGCCGAATCTTGGAAACCCACCACCATGGATTCTGCTAAAATGTATACAAAATAAATTTAGTTGAAGGTCATTATTTTGTTCTACATACCAAACTTTTATCAAACCACAAAAATTAAAAACAGACAAAGGATGATCGAGAAGCCGGTATACATGGGAGCTATATCAGGTTCTTGACCGATTTGGACCGAAAGCCGGGCAATGACAAAGGAAATGCTCCAACGTCTCATAATCTTCCCCGCATGCTATCACTTGCCGCACCGATTTTACATACCTATACTGACCTCCTTCTTGCTTCCTTTCAGTAATAGCCTCGTCTTCTCACGATCTGGATCCCTCCATCCTACATCTGGATCCTTGCCGTCCTACCGACCGTTTCGCTGTTCCACAACGTTGCATGCGCATTCGTCGCCCACTCCTTTAACTCGGACTGCATCGACCCGTAAGTCTTCGGGTTAGCCAAGTTTGTTAACAGCAGTCCTTTTGCCTTCACTGCCAAATCGTCTGCCTTTTTATTCCTCTTATGCCGTTATGACCATGCACCCAAACGATGCGGATTTTGCCATCCTCACAGAATGCGTTAATCTCCTTTCTACACAGCAAGACTGTCGTGAACTTACCGTCCTGGTTGTTATTGCCCTTATGACAATTTTACTGTCGGTAAAGATGTTCACACTCGACGTCCTCGAGCAAAAGTAACACCACACCACTTCACGCATTCCGTGATCGCCCGGATCTCCGCCTGCAGGACCGTATTAGGGTCAGACAGTCTAAAACAGATCTCAGTCCCTGGGTTCTCAATGTAAAGCCCCAGGCCCCCTCTGTCCTCTAGCTTTGATCCATCCGTGTAACATGATCTTCCAGATGGCAATAATAGGGTTCCGTCAACCCAAGACTGTGCCGATGGCAACAGTGTCTCGACTTAAAGGTTCATCTCAGGTAGCCGATCGGAAACCTCTTCCCTTCCTTCCAGGTTTCCTATCGTCGCCTGGATTATACCGCGATGGTATGAGCTGCTCCTATCCTCTATCCATTCTCCCATCTCCTTAAGTCTCATAGCCGCAGTGGCTGCCTCACACTTAATCTGTATGTCAATGGGTCGGATATCTAGAATAGTCTCCAGTGGCCTAGTGGGCGTGGTCCTCATCGCTCCGCCTATGCCAAGACAACATGTTCTCTGAACCTGTTGTATGGTCCTTACTTTTCCTCCATATCAAACTAATGATACCAAACTAAGTAAGTATTGGTCTTATTACGTTCCTGTCGAGTCAGTGGACTATTCAGGCCCCATTTGTGAGCCTTCTCAGTACACTCCTGAAAGTGATACTTCCAATTCAGTTTCCAGGTTAAGATCACACCTAAGTATTTGACCTTGTCAGTTATCGAAATCGTCTAATTGAGGAAAGGTGGTGCGTTAAATTGACCCTCCTTTGTCTTCCTCATGAACAGGAATATTTCGGTCTTCTCTGGGTTAACATTGAGACATCTGGGTCTAGCACAGTCATATGCAACATCGTCTGCGTAGCAGACGGGTTCAAATACCTCCTGGAGTTGGACCGTACTATGTAAAATTTTTGGAACATAACAGAACACTATGTGCTAAATTTCATCCAAATGCTAAAAAAATTGTGGCATACAGGGGCTCAAAGAGTCAAATCGGAAGATCCTTTTATATGACAGCTATACCAGGTTATAGATTTAGACCGTACTTTGCACAGTTGTTGGAAGTCGTAACAGAGCACTATGTGCAAAATTTGAGCCAAATCGGACAAAAATTGTGGCTTCCATGGGCTCAAGAAGTCAAACCGGGAGATCGATATATGTAGAAGCTATATCAGGTTATCGACCGATTTAAGCCGTACTTAGCACGGTTGTTGGAAGTCATAACAGAACATTATGTGCATAACTTCTGTGCAATCCAATGAAAATTATGGTTTCAGGGGCTCAAGAAATCAAATCGGAAGATCTCTATATATGGGAGCGATATCAGGTTTTTGACCGATTATTTCAAGGTGTTACAAACGGAATGACTAGGTTAGTATACCCCCATCCTATAATGGCGGTTATGAAAAAGCACCTCTATGCCCCATTTACAATCCCAATTGACCTACAATAGGAAGTGTTTGTGCAAAATGTCAAGCACCTAGCGATCGGTTCATAGATAGTCCGACAACACTTTAACAAAAAATTAAAAAAAAATATTTCTCGTAAGTCCAACTACTCATTATCTATAAGCGATTTTCCAAACTCTTTTGTAGGTTGTTACATGTTTAACCAAGTAAAAGCGGGCCGGGACGAATCTTATATACCCTCCACCACGGATCGCATTTGTCAAGTTCTTTGAATAACTTTTTTAAATCGAACAAGTAAAAGCGTGCTAAGCTCGGCCGGGCCGAATCTTATATACCATGGATCGCATTTTTCGACTTCTTTTCCCGGCATCTCTTCTTAGGCAAAAAAAGGATATAAGAAAAAATTTGCTCTGCTTTTAGAGTGATATAAATATATGGTTCGGTTCGGACCACAACTAAATTATATGTTGGAGACCTGTGTAAAATGTCAGCCAATTCGAATAAGAATTGCGCCCTTTGGGGGCTCAAGATGTAAAATAGAGAGATAGATTTATATGGGAGCTGTATCAGGCTATAGACCGATTAAGACCATAATAAACACGTATGTTGATGGTCATAAAAGGATCCGTCGTACAAAATCAGGCAAATCGGATAATAATTGCGACCTCTAGAGGGTCAAGAAGTCAAGATCCCAGATCGGTTTATATGGCAGGCATATTAGGTTATAAACCGATTTGAACCTTTTTGGCACAGTGGTCATAATAAAATATGTCATGCAAAATTTCAGCCAAATCGGATAAGAATTGCGTCCTCTAGAAACTCAAGCAATCAAGTCCCAAGATCGGTTTATAGGTCCATACTTGGCATAGTTGTTATATAAGGTTATAAACCTATATAACATATATATAAGCTATATCAGGTTATAAACCGATTTGAACCATTCTTAGCACACGTGATGTAACATTTCAGCTAATTCGGATAGGAATTGCGCCCTCTAGAGGCTCAAGAAGTCTAATCGGCGATAGACCATACTTTGCACAGTTATAGCATATATAGTCATAGCAGAACACTTTATGCAAAATTTCAGCCAAATCGGATTAGAAATCGCCCTCTAGAAACTCAAGAAATCAAAATCGAAAATCGGTTTATATGGCAGCTATATAAAAACATGGACCGATAAGGCCCATTTACAATCCCAACCGACCTATAATCCTTTGAAGTATTTGTGCAAAACTTCATGGGGCTAGCTTTACTCCTTCGAAAGACAAATGGACGGACTGACAAGGCTGGATTGACTTGAAATGTCATGACGATCAAGAATATATATACTTTATGGGGTTAAGACGCATATTTCGTGGTGTTACAAACGGATTGACGAAATAAGTATACCCCCACCAATGGTGTAGGGTATACAAAAAGCTGGTCGACAGTAGATAATTAAAAATCAAGAAATCGAGATGTTACAAACAAAATTATTAGATTAGTATGTTTGTTTGTTGGTTTATTCATTTTATATGGACGTAAACACTGTTGGTATGATTTTCTTGGGATTCTCACAGATGGTGCAGAATGGTGCCGTGGTAAAATTTGTATGTGATTCCTTATATCTGATGATGGGGGCGGAACCTTCCCTAAACCTAATTTTAGGAGACGCCCGATATCCAAAATAGGTGAATCGATTTAAGCGAAACTACCAAGGGTTTCAATCCAAAATCGACTCTTCCATTTAAAATTCGATCACTCCAATATGATACCCGCAACTATGTCCGTATACCAACCACCCTTAATTGACATTGGTTTGTTTGCAGGTGGTTTATAAAGAGTGTCATCGAAGTATTGCGGGTGTATGAAAGAATTTGTCATTGTTGACAGTTTCAAAAGCCAATTCAATTATATTATTATTGCCAGGGGCTAACAAATGAAATCAAATAAACATTTTCCTTTCCCTTTTCATTTGTCTGCATGTGAATTGTATCACCTTAGGGTCAAATAAAACGAAATAAATATCAAAAAACTAAAAAAGGGTCTTTTACCACACCCAACTTCTAGGTCGACAACAGTGAAACAACGGTGCTAATACGAAAATCGAACAAAATCGGTGCATACAAAACTCAGTGGAATGAATTATTTAGAACGATGGTGTGAGAGCACGCCTATCCACGTATCTACATGTGCACCAACTGTTGTTTGTGTCTTTAAATTAAATACTTAAATACTTAATTTCACTTGACATAAAGGTAGTTTACGTGCAATTAAACTTTTGTTTTTGTTCAACTTTTGGATGAACATGTGTCCAGCCAAATAAAATAATTGGAAACAAGTAAAAGCGTGCTAAGTTCGGCCGGGCCGAATCTTATATACCCTCCACCATGGATCGCATTTGTCGAGTTCTTTTCCCGGCATCTCTTCTTAGGCAAAAAAAGGATATAAGAAAAGATTTGCTCTGCTATTAGAACGATATCAAGATATGGTCCGGTTTGGACCACAATTAAATTATATGTTGGAGACCTTGAATAAGAATTGCGCCCTTTGGGGGCTCAAGAAGTAAAATAGAGGGATCGATTTATATGGGAGCTGTATCGGGCTATAGACCGATTCAGACCATAATAAACGTGTATGTTGATGGTCATGAGAGAATACGTCGTACAAAATTTCAGGCAAATCGGATAATAATTGCGACCTATAGAGGCTCAAGAAGTCAAGATCCCTGATCGGTTTATATGACAGCTATATCAGGTTATGAACCGATTTGAACGATATTTGGCACAGTTGTTGGATATCATAACAAAACACGTCGTGCCAAAATTCATTCAAATCGGATAAGAATTGCGCCCTCTAGTGGCTCAAGAAGTCAGGACCAAAGATCGGTTTATATGGCAGCTATATCAGGTTATGGACCGATTTGAACCATACTTGGCACAGTTGTTGGATATCATAACAAAATACGTTGTGCAAAATTTCACCCCAATCGGATAAGAAATGCGCACTCTAGAGGCTCAAGAAGTCAAGACCAAAGATCGGTTTATATGGCAGCTATATCAGGTTATGGACCGATTTGAACAATACTTGGCATAGTTGTTGGATATTATAACAAAACAAGTCGTGCAAAATTTCACCCCAATCGGATAAGAAATGCGCACTCTAGAGGCTCAAGAAGTCAAGACCAAAGATCGGTTTATATGGCAGCTATATCAGGTTATGGACCGATTTGAACAATACTTGGCACAGTTGTTGGATATCGTAACAAAACACGTCGTGCAAAATTTCATTCTGATCGGATAAGAATTGCGCACGCTAGAGGCTCAAGAAGTCAAGACCCAAGATCGGTTTATATGGCAACTATATCAGGTTATGGACCGATTTAAACTATACTTGGCACATTTGTTGGATATCATAGCAAAACACGTCGTGCAAAATTTCATTCCAATCGGATAAGAATTGCGCACTCTAGAGGCTCAAGAAGTCAAGACCAAAGATCGGTTTATATGGCAGCTATATCAGGTTATGGACCGATTTGAACAATACTTGGCACAGTTGTTGGATATCATAACAAAACACGTCGTGCAAAATTTCATTCTGATCGGATAAGAATTGCGCACTCTAGAGGCTCAAGAAGTCAAGACCCAAGATCGGTTTATATGGCAGCTATATCAAAACATGGACCGATATGGCCCATTTACAATACCAACCGACCTACACTAATAAGAAGTATTTGTGCAAAATTTCAAGCGGCTAGCTTTACTCCTTCGGAAGTTAGCGAGCTTTCGACAGACAGACGGACGGACGGACGGACGGACGGACGGACAGACGGACGGACGGACATGGCTAGATCGACATAAAATGTCGTCACGATCAAGAATATATATACTTTATGGGGTCTCAGACGAATATTTCGAGTAGTTACAAACAGAATGACGAAATTAGTATACCCCCCATCTTATGGTGGAGGGTATAATAAATTAACAATTACATGTAATTCTAAATAAAGTAAACATATTTTTGTATTATTGAAAGCAGAAAAACAAAAAAATATATGGATAAATCCCAAAACACCAGAATACTCCATGGAAGCCGGCAATTTCAAAACAAGTGAAATTAATTGAATAATAGCGAATCCCCAGGGGATGACGACATACCACCAGATCTATTCAAAGTGAACTCTAAAATATCACAAAACAAGTAAAAAAGTGTTAAGTTCGGCCGTGCCGAACTTTAGATACCCACCACCATGGATATATTAATCGTCCTATTTTATTATAACTCCAGTACCATATCCATAGTTATAACTCAGTAGGCTGGCCTTGATCATACTTTATTCAGGTTCCGAGAACTCTTATAAAAGTTACAGCTTCAGCGAAATCAGAAAATTAATCCGCTTTTTATAGTATTAAGGCTCTAAACTGAAATATCGGTATTTGAGACATTTATATCTTTATAGTATGAAAAGGATGATAATTAGATCGGATGTCGGGAGGCTTAAAGCAACTCACTATTTCCTATTTCGCCCCGATTTTCAACCCATTATGCTTGACCCTAGATTCTCTCGCCACTTTGGACGAAATTTCACATATTCCTAACTAAAAGCATTTATATTGACATAGTAATTTTTTATTTTTTAATATTTTAAAGAAAATTAAAAAAAAATTTTTTTTTTTAATTTTTGAAAAGTAAAAACATTTAATTTAATATCCTAAGCCACAATATACAATATTTACAACAACAACAAAATAATTTTTTTAATATTTTATAACCATTTGGCAAAGGAAGGTGGTTTCAATCTGACTCCTAAGAATTTGGCGAAAATTTTTTGTTAAATATTTTGGATGAAAAAAATTGCCGACTTTCGACAAGCCAATTTTCCGCCGGATGGGGGTATACTAATCTAGTCATTCCGATTGATCGTCTCGACGTTCTGATTCGAAATAGCCATGTCCGTTCGTCCGTCCGTCTGTCGATATCACGATATCAGTCGAACGCGTAAAGCTAGTCAGTTGGAATTTTGCTCAAATACTTAATATGGATGTAGGTCATTGGGGATTGCAAATGGGCCATATCGGTTCAGATTTAGATATAGCTCCCATATAAACAGATCTCCTGATTTGATTCCTTGAGATCCTGGAAGCAAAAATTTTTGTGCGATTTGATTAAAATTTTTCATTTGGTGTTCTGATATGACTTGGAACAACTGTGCCAAGTACAGCCCAAATCGGTGTATAACCTGATATAGCTCCAATAGAAACCGATCTGACTTCTTGAGTCCCTGGAAGCCGCAATTTTTAATTTTCAATAAGTGTGCCAATTCGATTCGGTCTATAACCTGATATAGCCTCCATATAAACCGACCTCCCGATTTGACTTCTTGAGCCCCTGGAACCCACAATTTTTAACCGATTTGACTGAAATTTTGCACCAGTTTTCTGTTATGACTTCCAACAACTGTGCCAAGTACGGTCCGAATCGGTCTTTAACCTAATATAGCTTCCATATAAACCGATCTCCTGATTTGACTTCTTGAGTCCTTACAAGTCGCAATTTTTATGCCCGGCACCGAAGAATGGGGGTATATTCATTTTGTCATTCCGTTTGCAACACATCGAAATATCCATTTCCGACCCTATAAAGTATATATATTCTTGATCAGCGTAAAAATCTAAGACGATCTAGACATGTCCGTCCGTCTGTCTGTTGAAATCACGCTACAGGCTTTAAAAATAGAGATATTGAGCTGACATTTTGCACAGATTCTTTTTTGGTCTATTAGCAGGTTAAGTTCGAAGATGGGGTATATCGGACTATATCTTGATATAGCCCCCATATAGACCGATCCGCTGATTTAGGGTCTTAGGCCCATAAAAGCCACATTTATTAACCGATTTTGTTGGAATTTGGGGCAGTGAGTTGTGTTAGGCCCTTCGACATCCTTCGTCAATTTGGCTCAGATCGCTCCAGATTTGGATATAGCTGCCTTATAGACCGATTTCTTGATTTATGGTTTTGGGCCCATAAAATGATCATTTATTGTCCGATGTCGCCGAAATTTGGAACAGTGAGTTAAGTTAAGCCCCTTGACATACTTTGCAATATCGCACAGATCGGTCCAGATTTGGATATAGCTGCCATATAGACCGATATCTAGGTATTGGTTTTGGGGCCATAAAAGACGCATTTATTGTCCGATGTCGCTGAAATTTGGCACAGTGAGTTTGGTTAGGCTCTTCGACGTCCTTCTTAAATTTTGCCCAGATTAGTCCAGATTTGCATATAGCTGCCATATAGACCGAAATTTGGGACAGTGCTTTGTGTTAGGCTTTTCGACATGTTTATGCAACTTGGCACAAATCGTTTCAGATTTGGATATAGCTGCCATGTAGACCAATATCTCGATTTAAAGTCTTGGCCCCATAAAAGGCGCATTTATAATCCGATTTCACTGAAATTTGACACAGCGACTGTTCGGCTTTTCGACATCCGTATCGTATATAGTTCAGATCGGTATGAGGTATATGAGTATAAGGTATGAAATTTTCACCGAATTTTGATGAAAGGTGGTTTACATATATACCCGAGGTGGTGGGTATCCAAAGTTCGGCCCGGCCGAACTTAACGCCTTTTTACTTGTTGTCTATAAGCAGGTTAAGTTCGAAGATGGGCTATATCGGACTATATCTTGATATAGCCCCCATATAGACCGATTTAGGGTCTTAGGACCATTAAAGCCACATATATTATCCGACTTGCTGAAATTTGGGACAGTGAGTTGTGTTAGGCCCTCTGACATCATTAATCGATTTGGCCCAGATCGGTTCAGATTTGGATATAGCTGCCATATAGACTGATCCTCCGATTTAGGGTCTTAGGCCCATAAAACCCTCATTTATTATTCGATTTTGCTGAAATTTGAGACAGTGAGTTGTGTAAGGCCCTTCGACGTCCTCCGCCAATTTGGCCCAGATCGGTTCAGATTTGGATATAGCTGCCATATAGACCGATCCTCCGATTTAGGGTCTAGGTCCATAAAACCCTCATTTATTATTCGATTTTGCTAAAATTTGGGACAGTGAGTTGTTTTATGCCCTTCGATATATTCGTCAATTTGGCCCAGATTGGTCCAGATTTGGATATAGCTGCCATATAGTCTGATCTCGCGGTTTTAGGTTTTGGAGCTAAAAGGCGCATTTATTGTCCGATATCGCCAAAATTTGAGACAGTGAGTTGTCTTATACCCTTCGAAGTCTTTCTTCAATTTGGTCTTGATCGGTACAGATTTGAGTACAGCTGCCATATAAACTGATCTCGCGGTTTTAGGTTTTGGAGCCATAAAAGGCGCATTTATTGTCCGATATCGCTGTAGTTTGAGACAGTGAGTTGTGTTAGACTCTTCGAAATTTTTCTGAGACTCGGCCCAAATGGATTCAGATTTGGATATAGCTGCCATGTAGACCGATATCTCGATTTAAAGTTTTGCCCCATAAAAGGCGCACTTATAATCCGATTTCACTGAAATTTGACGCAGTGACTTATGTTAGTCTTTTCGACATCCGTGTCAGATCGGTTTATTTTTAGATAAAGCTACTTAAAAGACCAATATATTGTTATACACAATTGAACAATGACTTGTACTTATAAGTATTTGGTCCAAATCGAAACATATTTCGATATAACTGCTATGGGACATAAGGCCGAACTTAGTGCCTTTTTACTTGTTGTCTGATTTGGCTGAATTTTTCATGCGGTGTTCTATAAAAACTTCCAACAGCTGTGTCAAATACGGACCAAATCAGTCTATAACCTGATATAGCTGTCATATAAACCGGATTTGACATATTTAGACCGTGAAAGTCGCAATTTTCATCCGATGTAGATAACATTTTGCACATTCCTTCTGTAATGACTTTCAACAACTGTGCCAAGTACTGTTCCAAGAAACCATAAAATTATGCCCTTCAACTGAACTTATCTCATATATAAAAATCGATTTGTGTTTGTTTGTTTGATTGTTTGTTTGTTTGTTTGTATGTTTGTGTGTTCCTTATAGACTCAGAAACGGCTGAACCGATTTTCTTGAAATTTTCACAGATGGTTCATAATGATCCCGTGGTGAAAAAAGGGTACTACATTTTTTGATATCTGAAAGGGGGCGGACCCTCCCCCTTACCCTAATTTTATGGGGAATATGGGGCTTAAATAAAAGGTATTTGAGTGTAGAATTAGAATCTGATATTCAAATATGGTACCAAGTGTTTTGGGGGCCACCTCTCCCCAAAAACATCCCCCAAAGGGGACAAATTTACGACCATAGCCATATGGGGCTCAAATGAAAGGTCTTTGGTAGTAAAGCACAAATCTGATATCAATATTTAGGAAAAGTGTCTATGGGGCCACCCCACCCCCACAACACCACCCAAATAGTAAGTATTTGCTGACTTTTGCAATATGAGGCTCAAATAAGAGTGTTTTTAGAGTGGAACATGAATCCAATATATATTTTCAAGGCCAACTCACTGAGTGGCCGCCCATCCCCCAAAACACCCCCCAAGTCGGTCACGTTTGCGGACTATGGAAATATGGGCCTCAAATTAAAGGTATTTGGTAGTAGACCATGTATCTGATATTACAATTAGTGATTAACTGTCTAGGGAACGTCCCGCCACCATAACAACCCCCAAATAGGACTTATTTGCTCACCAAGACAATTTTGGTCGTAAAGAGAGTGGAACTTAGTATTTAGAGTTTTTAGGGCCAATACCCCAAACCGGACATATTTGCTGACTTTTGCAATAAGGAGCTCAAATGAGATTTGAAAACGAATTTGATATTCAATTTTGAGGCCAATGGCAATAAGGGGTTCAAATAAATGATATATAGATATATGAGAATAGAGCTCGTTGCTGATATATTTTCGGGGCTTAGTGTTTGGGCGACCACCCTAATCCCCAAAACACCCCTAAATCGGCCATATATACCGACTATGTCAATTTGGAGCTTAAATGAAAGGTTTTGGGGTTAGAGCAAGAATTGATACCCACTTTCGGGACCAATTATCTGGGGGTCAACCCCTTTCCCAAAATATGGGGTTCAAATAAATGATATATAGATATATGAAAATAGAGCACGATGCTGATATATTTTTCAAGCTTAGTGTTTGGGGGACCACCCCAATCCCCAAACACTCCTAAATCGGCCATATTTACCGGCCATGTCAATGTGGAGATTGTATGAAAGGTTTTAGGGGTAGAGCAAGAATTGATACCCACTTTCGGGACCAATTTTGTGGGGGTCAAGCCCTTTCCCAAAATACCCCACAAGCAACAATTTTTTAGTGACCATCGCAAAATGGGGCTCATATAAAGGTATTTGGGAGTAGAAAACGAATTTGATATCCAAATTTAGGATTATATATTTAGGGAATCACCCCTTCTCCAAAATACTCCCCAAATGGTAAACATTTTTCGACAATGCCAATATGTGGTATTTAAGATTAGAAAACGAATTTGATAACCTATTTTGGGCCATGTGTTTGGGGGACGCCTCATCGTGTAAACTCCCCTAAACCAATGACAATATGGGGTTTAAATAAATGGTTTTTGAAAGAAAAGCACGATGCTGATATTTTTTCAGGGCCAAGTGCCTGGGAGACCACCTCACCCCCGAAAACGCCCACAAATCAGATATTATGAGAGTAGCGGACTGAAATAAAGTATCTTAAGAATGGAGTACACCTAACATCCAAACTTAAATTCGTAGACCAATAAAGATCATATGGGATTCGGACAAAGGCACTTATATTGTTAAATTGTTAGTCAAGCGATATACTATTTTCGTAGCATGGTATTTCATTTAAAGCTCTTTAATTGTCGAAAATAAATATTCCAAGGAAACTTTTGTTCCATATAAAGTAAAAGAAGGCGCAGCGGAGCGGGCCCGGGTCAGCTAGTTCTGTATAAAATTTTAGCAAAATCCATGGTGGGTTCCCAAGATTCGAACTTAGCACGCTTTTACTTGTTGTAATTAGATTCATTCGTCCACTTTACGCTAAACCAAATTTCATTAGGATACCTCTTTTTAGGTCGAGCTGAAATTCTAATACAGCTCCATTCTCGGGTATTTTTCTTCTCATTCGTATTCAATGGGTTAGTAACTTTTTCTTTAGACCGAGTCACCCAGATACATTTTGTAAACATTTGTTTTTTCCTTGGAATTTCACAAATCACAATACAGTATTCAAGGCAATTGATACGGAGCTCATAGTGAGTTAGGATCGAAATTTATCAGTCAATAGCAAGGAGCGTTGATTCTAGTAAAAATGTATTAGTTTTGTAGGCTTTGACCGTAGTGTTGGACATAGTGAAATATGAAAAATTTTAAAATACACTTTTTGAATTATTGAGTTTCTTCCACAAA